>NC_031952.1:4196695-4431548 GCF_000303195.2 Fusarium pseudograminearum CS3096 | reverse complement strand
TATAGGAACAGCCCGATGCGGGGGTCGAACCCGCAACCTTGAGATCGCGTACTCGTAAGAGTCTCACGCTCTACCGATTGAGCTAACCGGGCGTGGCTCTGTATGTTGAAGGTTGAGCTCTAATTCCCATCTATACAGACAACAAAACTGGGATTGTCGAACTGGCAAGCTTCGACCAGCCGTAGGATAGGTAGGTAGGGACAACTGTCAAGAGATAATTGTGTCCATTGGCTACTCATCATTGGTAAATATGGTGAATATTCTTACGTACGATCAGATATTAACCTCAAGGCATATTCACTCAAGATCCACTACCTGTGCAGTTGACGACTGCAGTGTCTAAATGATCCCACGTGGTTACTCTGCATATCAGCCCTTGGATGTTGGATCTGGAGCTAACACAGAAAAGTCAGCCATGACGCAAAGACTCACTTCGCGCTGTTTACTTCCCTCTTAGACCTTAACCTCATGCGCTTTTATTCCCTGAGGAGTGGCCAACATGGTCATTTTGACATCAATCCGAAAGTCCCCAGCTTATCTTTACGCCAAAACGTATTGCCTCTGCGCGCTGGTCAGCCTCGTTCAAGCAACACCCATCTCATCGCGATTTCGACCAGCCAATCTGACAAGGCCAACGCGCTTTAGGAATGGAAAGGCCTTGACATCCCGAATAGCTCCAGACAATGAGCCTGATAAGGTCTCGTCATCCAAGACGACGCGTATTATTGATCGATGGTATGCCAGAGTTGCGGATTTGGCTTCGGTGAAGACCTCACTAAAACGCGATGAAACGGATATTGCGACGTATCGCGAGTTACAGTGGGATGCAAAGGTCCGTCATGGCTCATCGTTACACCCAAAAGAACAAGAATTTATCCAGTTGCGAAAAGCAATGATCTCATCTCAGGGTAAAAACTCACTTCACAACTTTCTCGGTCTTCCACCAGACGAAATTGTCGACCCAAGAGATGTCCCACTCCTCTCCTTGGGAGGCTCAGGTGGTGGCTATAGGGTTATGTACGGCTTCACAGGCTTCATAGTCGCTGCTAAAAAGGCAGGCTTGTGGGATTGCATCACCTGGACTGCCGGTGTGAGCGGAAGCTGTTGGACGATAGCAGCGTACTACACAATTGCCAGGCACGATATCTCCAGACTTGTTGATCATTACATGACTGTAGCAAGTGAACTCGCGCACCCGATGAGTATGTATGCTCTTGACAAGGTTGCGCGGAGTAAAAGAGGTATATACTTCTTAATTGGCCCTCTGGTGAGCAAAGCCCAGAAGAGCATTATTGGATTGAGTGTCATGGACCTTTATTCTACTCTCACAGCAACATATCAACTTTTGTCGAGGGAACCAAAAGGGAGACTGAGTAGAGCCACATTTCAGTGGTCTAGAATTTGGCAAAGGTCAGGAATCGACAAGGCACTGGAGCCGATGCCAATTCTCGCCGCTGTCAGACGTGTCCCAAGATACTCATACAAGCCCAAAACTATTTCCACCAAGGCCACAGCTATTCAGAACGATAATATCGCGGGAAACATGGATCCAATGCGCAACGGCTCTGAGAACAAGTCCAAGGACAGTTCCAAGAAGTTGTTTCAGTACTTCGAGATTTCACCCTTGGAAATAGGCAGTCCAGATCTGAATCGATACGTGCCTACTTGGTCTTGGGGACGCACTTTCGTTTCCGGCCATTCGGTTGACCGTCGACCGGAGCAATCATTTTCACTTTTACTGGGACAATGCACCAGTGCACCAGCGGGGCCGTTGACAGAGTGTATAAAAGCTCTCTTGGTGTCGATCCCCAAAGACACGGTAATGGCGCGCTTGGTAGCCATGCTCAACAGGTTCTTGCAGTCGAAGCATTTGGAAGGGTTCTGGGGGAATCCGATCCGAGCAGGACACGACCCAAATCCATTCTATGGACTGGAGAAACCTGCCATGGCAAGAGAACATACTTCTGAACATCCCTCATACAGACCACGAGCGACTGAACCCGAGGTTACGGAGAGAAGGAGTCTTATGACCATGACTAACAGTCCTGCTGTAGACCTTCCACCATGGGAAGCGCAAGGACGTACAAGACTCATGGACTGTGGAATGGCCAATAATCTTCCCAACCATGTCCTTGCGAGGCCAGAAAGAGGCGTTGACATTTTTATCTCTTTTGATTCATCCTCGGATGTGCAGACTGGAGCAGCTGTGCAGCGTCTACATCACTTCGCTGCAGACTTTGACTTTGAACTACAAGAAGAAACTAAAGTCTTCCACAGTCCGAGGAGAAACGTCGAGCTGGCTTCGGATCATGGACTGGAAGTCGAGTCACGATATCTCCATCAATATGGCAGAGTGTTTCGGGGTACGCGCGAGAGTGGAAAGACCATTTACATCATTTACTGCCCACTTTTGCCAAATGGCATCAACCCAAACTTCAACCCTTCGGTAAGTCTTTAATTTTGTACTGGTAATCTGTACTAACTGGTATCAGACAGCCTCCTTCTCAACCTCGACAAACCTCATGTGGACACCAGACCAAGTCCAAAGCGTGCTTACAACAGCTGAAGCGAACATCACAAATTATGCTTTCGATACTATAAAACGGGTAGTTAGAAAGGTGTATGAAGACAAAAAGGCACATAGACAGACATTAGAGACCATGAGTTAAATATACAGAGGTTTATCTATGAGGTTCTAAGCACATACTTAAGCAGTAACTCCAGGAGTCTCGCTTATAATTGTCAAAAACTTGTTGGCCCTCGTCTTTCCATCTCTCAAGGCAATGAGGCCTTCGGAAAGTCCATGCAAACCATTCTTGCCAACAATGTACGGATGAGCAGTCAGCCAGCCCTCACGAAGTCCACTGGAGAACGCAGCAGCCCATGTCAAGCCCAACATATGATCCTTCTCATTCTTCTCGTGCACCTGGTTGACGCCTGTGTGGAAATTTTCGACACTAGGGCCAATGCCCTCAACATCGTCCTTCTTGAGGAGGTTTGTCATTCTTGGCTTGCGACCATTGGCGTCGGGAGGACCACCGATGGCCTTGGAAACGACCCTGACTGTTGAGTCTTCGGAGACGCTGTCGTAGGCTGTCCAGCAGCGATTATCGGGGGCACCACTGTTCTTGATAGCGTCCTTGATAGCAGCGACGAGCTTGTCTTCGGTGTCGTGAAGAGTGTAGTCGACCGAGACATCGCCCTTGCTCGCATCCAGGAAGGGCCTGATGAATTCACTTCGCTGGCTTCCGACAGCGATAATGGGGTGCACGTTAGCAGCAGCGGCGAGCTTGATGGCAAAAGCTGCCGTAGCTGTGCTAGCCCCGTACACGAGCAGAGGACGTTTCTCGTCCAACTTGGCCAGTGGTGACCAAGGTTCAGGGAGTTGCAGCTTTTGGAACAAAGCGCAGACAGAGGTGTAAGCAGCAAGGGGAACAGTGGCAGCCTCCTCGTAAGAGATGGAGTCTGGGATGTGGAAAGTGGTGTTGTAGGGCGCAATGGCATACTCTGCGAATGCGCCATGAGGAGTAAACAGCTCGTGGAAAGCGGCTACGCGATCGCCCTTGTGGAAGCCGACGACGTTTTCACCTACAGCCTCAACGAGGCCAGCGATGTCATCGCCAATGTTGGATACCATTCCGAAGACGGTTGGCATTTTCCAATCCTTGGGGTTTGAGCCTGAAATTACGCTAGTTGGATGAAGACCAAGTCAGGCTCTGTAGATTTACGTACCTGCGACGACAACCTTGATGAGTACCTGACCCGGACCAGGCTTCGGGATGGGAGAGTCGATGATCTCAACAGAGGCGTCCTTTTGGACAATTGCTTCCTTCATGATGTATAAGTTGATTTTGTAGGTAGTAATAGTAGTATAATTTAGGAATGAGGCCTGACGGTGATTGATTTGATGCGATTGATGGTTGTCTAAAGCCACACATGCCTTTTATAATGCCCGTTATATAACGCCATGGCCAGGGAGATAGTACCTACTAATGAGGATTGCGGAGAGAGTGGATGTTTTCGGGTTCCTCTAATAACCCGGACCCATCGCGCCCATAATGAAAGTAGCGTTGAATACTAACTAACTTGATCTGCGGAGTGGCGGCCTCGTGCTTTGACACTCCTCACTCTTAAGGTTCGCGGAGTATGCATCACCCATGGTCTTGATGCTGCGGAGTTTGGAATTCCGCGTAACATTATCTTGCACTACTGACCGCACAGCTTGGTCCTGCGAAGAATTGCAGCCGCATTGTTCAAACACATGTTTCGTGTTGACCGTGGCTGCCCAACGAAGCACATGCAGTTTCGAAAGCGAGATACATCAACCACGTAATAGTCGCTGACATACAGGGTATTGCTCCAGCTACAACATTTCTACTGCCCGGTTCACGGTCATTGTAAAATACAACAAAACATCCTGTAATTGGATTCAAATTGAGTAATGCCTTTGCACTGCGCTTCTAAGATGAAAGGATCTCCTTCTCGATGGCCTCACCCAATGACTGCGTGGTTCCCTTCCCACCTACATCGGCAGTCATGACAGCTGGATCCGACCTCGCCAACACATTCTCAATGGCTGCCATCATGCCATTCGCAGCGTCTGTGTATCCGAAATGCGACAGCATCATCTGCCCAGCCCAGATCATACCCACAGGGTTTGCAATACCCTTCCCGTAGATATCTGGCGCGCTACCGTGAACTGGCTCGAATAGACTTGGGAAATTCGCTGCTGGGTTGATGTTGGCTGACGGCGCGATGCCAATGGTTCCAGTGCAGGCCGGGCCGAGATCAGACAGGATATCGCCAAAGAGATTAGAACCGACAACGACATCGAAGATTTGAGGTCGCTGGACGAAGTGTGCCGTTAGAATATCAATGTGGTACTTTTCCACTGCAACGTCTGAGTAGTTCTTGCTCATTTCCACCACGCGTTTATCCCACCAGGGCATCGTGATGCCGATGCCATTGCTCTTGGTAGCACTTGTCAACTTCTTCCTCGGCCGACTTTGCGCAAGATCAAACGCGTAGCGAAGAACACGGTCAACCCCAACACGCGTCATGACGGTATCTTGAATTACAGTCTCTCGCTCTGTACCTTCAAACATGATGCCTCCAACGCTGGAGTATTCTCCTTCTGTGTTCTCTCGCACGATCCAAAAGTCAATCTCGCCTGGTTTGCGCCCTGCTAGTGGACAAGGAATACCAGGCATCAGGCGACACGGCCGTAGGTTGATATACTGGTCAAATTCACGACGGAATTTGAGAAGACTGCCCCAGAGACTGACATTGTCAGGGACTTGGTCAGGCATACCAACAGCGCCAAAGTAGATTGCGTCAAAGGCTGTAAGGGTATCCTTCCAGTCATCAGGCATCATCTTGCCGTGCTTTTCGTAGTAGTCGCAGCTTGCAAAGTCAAACTCTGTGAATTCGAGTGAGAGGTTATATTTCTTTGCTGCAGCTTGAAGACAACGGACGCCATAGGGCATGACTTCTTTGCCAATGCCGTCGCCAGCAATAACGGCAATCTTGAGGGTTTTTGACATTGCGATAGATAAAGACTTGTGTGACTTGAGAGAAAGATGTAGGGAAAGTTTTTGTTAAATATGTTGTTATCAAAATGCTAGGCTGCTTTGAGCTTTATGAAGCTGTACTGACGACAACGGCTAGTGAGGAGAAACCGGACATTGAGAGTCCGACGTGACTCCACCTGTCCGATTTATGATCGGCGGACAAAGAAATGTCCGCCCAGACATCTCGGTCCATGGTACCACAAACCGTCGGGGAACCACCATCGTCGCCGACTGCAAAGTTTGTCTTCTTGTTCGACTTAGCGTAACTGAAGCGGATAACTGATATCCTACGTTGCCATTGTGCGATGCTCTGGACCGTTTACATTGCAACATGCTCGGCAGAAGAAAATACCGCTTCTAGCCAGAGCCGGTTCGTTTAAAACAATGACGGCATAGATACTCTCCGCAGTTCCAACACCACGGAAAACAAATTACTCAGACAAGCTTGTCTAACGAAGGGCGCCTCGTGATATATAATCCCATAATCTCAGTTTTTTCAGACAACATATCTCTTCATCCACCCAACAATACGCGACTAGCATTCAGAATGTTTGACAATTTCCAGCCATTTACAATTCAGACTTTGTCTGACCCAAATGTCACAATCAACGGGCTCAAAATCGGCGATGCCTCCTCGCCCAAGCCAGCTCTTCTTTTGATTCACGGCTTTCCTCAAACCCTCCACATCTGGCACCGTGTCGTCCCCCAGATCGTCGACAAGTATAACATCGTCCTCATCGATATCCGCGGTTATGGAAAGTCTTCCAAGCCGGCCGGCGTTGCATCTTATGCGAAAAGTGCCATGGCCCGCGACTGCATCGATGTCATGGACGCCCTCGGCCACAGCGGCTCGTTCTTCGTCTGCGCGCACGACCGCGGTGCCAGAGTCGCTCATAAACTGGCAGTCGACTACCCTGATCGCATCCGCAAGTTCATTCTGCTAGACATCTGCCCCACGCTTGCCATGTACACAAAAACAGATTTCGACTTTGCAACCGCATATTTTCACTGGTTCTTCCTCATCCAGAAGGAGCCGCTTCCTGAGACGCTTATCACTGCAAAGCCCAGAGAGTTGGCCGAAATGTTTATGGGCGGTAGACAGGGCGACGGGGTGGCCATATTTGAGCCCGATTGCTTCAACATCTATGCTGAGAGCCTGGAAGATTATGATACCGTTCATGGCATGTGTAACGATTATCGTGCCAGTGCGACACTAGATCTAGAGGAGGCGCGCCAAGATCTGAAGAACGGAAGGAAGATCAAGAGTCCTTTACTTATTCTTTGGGGAAATCATGGAGTTATTGAGAAGTGTTTCGATGCTATCAAGGAGTGGAAGGACGTGACGGAGGATGGCGTCTCGGTGCAGGGACACAATGTTGATTCGGGACATTATATTCCCGAGCAGGCACCTGATGAAGTCGTGGCGTCTATCAAAGAATTTCTGGTGTAAATCTGAGTTATAGAATGGCATTAATACATTGATATCGATTTATACCGTCGCATTGGCCCGCTTTGTTGAACAATCTGCAGAACGGGCGACTCATCACACAAGCCCCGAACCTTATGGTACACAGACACTCTATAGATAGAGCTTCTGCACGGTTGATGAGAAAATGAAAAAGTTTCACATAAGGTATGAAACAGTAAGAAGTAATAAGAATGGTCTGGGAAGAAAGCCCAGAAGCAGGACGGGCGTTTCTGAATGTTCGAGATTACGTCTGTGGCCAATACGAAGTAATCGTAAACAACAGCGTGGTAACCGCCACTGCCCTCAGAAGATTAGTCCACAAAATGACAAGTGTCCTTGTTTAAAGTTTGGTGCAGAAGTCAAATCTTGTCCAAAGCTCTTCATTGATCGGTCATTTTGTGTTGGAAAATGCACACGGCCAATTGGAGAGCCTTCTCAAAGTCAACCAACTGTTCAACAGAGGTTAGTCCAGTTTAGGAATAGATGAGGCCTCATGAGCTTCGGTGTAGGGTAATCTTGCGTTTGATGTTTAGGAAGCAATATCTGGATGATTTATGGTAACAAAGTGTATAATGATTGAAGAAATGGAACTGAAAATCTTTCAGTACAGTCTATATACATGTAGTATCAAGTAGCCCACGTTGATTGTAGTCATCGCCGTCATGGTGGGCTTCAGCAGAGCTTCACCAAAACCTACCAACAGCCACGATCTCATATTGAATTACACCCTTCGCCACATGATTATTCACATCATCGTAATCCTGATCGTGATAAGTTAAAGTGCCAAAGATCGATTATGGGAAACGATAAGCAGCTGTGATATCAGCCAGCATCTTTCCCGCACGTTCATCCACCATCCACAATACGTCAGCCTTCACAACCCGGCAACAACCGGCAAGTCTTCGAGAACGCAACAGTCTCATACTGTTGGTGCTGCAGGCGAAACATGCTGCAGGGATCTACAAGTGAAAGTCCCAATCTTGACGATAGAAAAACGCCTCCTGGCACCTGCAATCGCCAACGGGGTGGATACGGTTGGCTGACGATCATCTGCCAAAGGCTGCATTATTACGGACATACCGCGAAACGGATAAGCTCAGGTCACCTTGAGGATGTCAGAAATAAAGGGTATCGTGCAGACCCGCTGGTGTGGTAGATTAATTAAAGTGCTGCACCCAATCTAGTGCGCGCGTCGAGTGCCCGTGGGTGCAAGGAACGGCCAAGAGGATTGCGCGCATCAAACGCACGCGCACAAGCTGACGGACGGGTCGAACCCGTCGGGGAAGGCGTTCGTCTAGACCAGGGCTGAACGGGTATCTCGGATTGTGCCTTCTTGGTATTCGGCATGCACAGCTTGGCACGCTTGGCGATGGTGTCGCGAAGAAAGACAAAGTGGCAATGGATTATCATGGACGAGAGGCGAAAATGAAATCACAAACGTTTCGATGTCTGGGCTTGGGTATAGATCGGAGAGCGAGTACCTTGTCGCCAGGGCTGAGACGGCAAACGCTATCAAGGGAGTTATTTACCGAGCTAGTGAATTGTAGATCAATTAAAACATTGAAATGTCAATCTCGGTCTCCCAATGTGACATAGTGAGGTGATCTGTTTTGCTTTTTTCCAGATCATTTTCTTCGATGCAGCAGTCATTTGACGCATATTGACAGCTTCTCCAGGCATCATCGATGTACGGACATGGCCTAACAATTCGGAAGTGATCCGATAACTGAATTGGGTCGACATGCTCAAACGAAAAGAATAGCCAGACGTTGGATCAACATTCAGCAATAAAGTCGAGACAAAGCACGACCCCCAACGTTGATAGTGGCAGATAAAAAAAGATAGCGCAGATGTTAGCGTCCGGGGTCCATTGTCCAGTGAGATGACTCCATTTCCCCATGTGGTCAATCCTTTCGCGGGGGAAGGGGGAGGGTTTATGGGACATGGACATGGGTATGGATATCAACACTACCCACTGGTAACAGAACCTCTGAACCGGGACCAAAGTCTGGATCCAGACAAGTCCATCGTTCGGGACAGACTAACTAGAATAAGAGACCGACGGTGGAGTTTTTGTTTTTACCATTGGGGAATGTCTTGTGTGAATCAACCTGTGAGCTGAGCTGAGCTCCAAAAGAACCCGTCGAGGACGCGATGGAATGACAATGCCAAGAAGGAAGGAGGCGTCAGACGTTCCCTTTGCAACGGGTATGTATTTGCGCGGGTAAAGAAACGGTTCGATGGTGCTTGATAATTACAATATGTTTATGCTCTATACTGGAAGTGGAAATTGTCAAGCTGAATGAAGTGCCTACAACCACGCACGTGCTCACCCAACATTCGTAAAGAATTGTGGACAGATGGAAGAGACACCAGATTAAGCATAGACTTTACCTTGTAAATAAGCCTAATACTCTGGATCCAAAGCCTAAAAAATCATCTGCAGTAGGACCCCGTCGTGTGCAGTGGTTGTCGTCCAGCCCATCACAAGTCAGGATTAGAGGCACGCGACTCTCCCCTTCGCCGAGAGATCAGGTCTCCTTGGCGAATCGACCCGAATGTCTTGTCCCGCTGTCGTTGAACTTTTGCTGCATGTGTTTTTTATGTGGCGTAGCTCCGATCCTTGCTTTTCCACGTCTCAAAAAGAACAGCTGTCCGATTCAACCAATCAAATGTCTCAGACGTGTTGCGTAGATCTCGCACGTGGGGGAGAGAAAGATGCTCATAGGGAGGGATATGCTTAATTGTTAGTCTCCCCGTACTACCGCCGCATAATCCACCCACACCCTTTTAGCCAGCTTGTTTCTGGTGTGGACACCCTTTGGACACCCATTGAGTGCCCAGAGTTCCTAGAATGACTGCATCGATAGCAATCGGTAGCCATATCGTCTCACCGAACACACGGGACGCACATAGACAAAGACACCTCTGGCTTCTGGACCTGGTGGGGGGCAATCCTATAGTTCTGTTTTAGCTAGCTGGGTACTCTAACAAGCATGGATGGGACCGGGACACCCATGACTGCATGATTTGCTAAACCTAAGCTTTTACTCACTTGAACCTTTTTTTTGCCCGTGTTGTGTCGCCATTGACTCTGTGGCAGTTTTCATTTAAAGCCTTGCAGTCCTCAAACTCTGAAACTTTTCCCCTCTCTCTTCTCTAGAGCATTCCATTCCAATTCCTTCTCCTCTCATCAAAACACACAAGGCAAGCTACAGTAGTAATATTACTACAACGTAGCTCTCTCTCTCGCTGCCTTTTTCTCTCCTCCCCTCTTCAAACCGAAGCCACTCGTCACAATGGTTCTCGAGGCTTACACTTACGTCTTTGCCATTGGCAGTTGCTTTGCTCTGCTTGAGGCCTACAACAATGGTGCCAGTATGTCTTCCAGTCCTTCTTCCATCTACTCTACTCCTCCCATCAAACACCAACAGTAACTGACACAATCTACAGACGATGTCGCCAACGCCTGGGCTACCAGTGTCTCCTCCCGCTCCGTCACATACCGCGGAGCCATGGTGCTTTGCTGCATCTTCGAAATGCTCGGCGCCCTGACCGTCGGTGCCCGAACCGCCTCGACCATCAAGAACGGTATCATCCCCATGGAAGCCTTCCGCGACAACGCCGGTGTCCAGCTTCTCGCCTTCGCCTGTGCCTCCGCCGGTGCCTCCACATGGGTTATGTGGTGCACAAAGCACAACGCCCACGTCTCGTCTACATACTCTCTCATCTCTTCGCTCGCTGGTGTCGGTATCGCTACCGTTGGTGCTAGCAAGGTTCAATGGGGCTGGAACGGTGGTCAGGGTCTCGGTGCCATCTTTGCTGGTCTCGGTATGGCTCCTACCATTGCCGGTGTCTTTGCTTCCGTCATCTTCTTGCTTGTCAAGTATGTTGTGCATGTCCGTAAGAACCCCGTCCAGTGGGCTGTCTGGACCTCTCCCTTCTTCTTCCTCATTGCTGGTACCGTCTGCACACTCTCCATTGTGTACAAGGGATCTCCCCGTCTCGGTCTCACCGAGAAGCCTGCTTGGTACATCGCCTCCCTCACTCTCGGTGTCGGCTGGGGTCTCTTCTTCATGTCTGCGCTTTTCTTCGTTCCCTTTGTCCACGCTGTTGTCATCAAAAAGGACTACACCCTCCGATGGTGGGATGCTTGGCGAGGACCTCTCCTGTTCAGCCGCCCCGCTCCTCCTGATGCCGAGAACGCCCGTGTCCCCAACTACGCTGTTGTCCAACACGGTTCCGACATGGAGGTCGTCTCTCACGAGACTGAGGAGCACAACCCCAAGAAGGCCAGCGACGATGAGATTGTCCCCGCTACTGCCGCCAGCTCCGAGAACAACGAGAAGCGACACCTGAACCTCTCCGAGTCTACCCAGGAGGACTACCAGCGAATGGTCAAGGATGCTGAGGAGATCCACCACTCCAACCTCCGCAAGGGTAAGGGACCTCTTGGCTGGGCTATGCGAACTCTCCACGCCAACCCCATCGGTGCCGGTTCTATCCACGAGACTCACAACATGATCGCCGTTCTCAAGCGCATTCCCGCCCAGATCGTTGTCGCTTTCCTCTACGGTGCTCACTACGACATCCACACTGCCCAGATGGGTATTGAGGCTACTCCCGAAGGTCGCCGCATGGCCCGTGTCTACGAGCATGCTCCCAAGTACCCCAACGAGGTTGAGTACCTGTACTCTTTCGTTCAGATCATCACTGCCTGCACTGCTTCTTTCGCTCACGGTGCCAATGATGTCGGTAACGCTGTCGGTGTCTGGGCTGGTATGTACGCTGCTTGGTCCACTAGCCGACCTGCCGAGAAGAAGGCCGAGGTTCCTTTGTGGCAGATTGGTGTTGTCGCCGCTATGATCTGTATCGGTTTCATCACCTATGGTTACAACATCATGAAGGGTAAGTCTCACAATGCATTCCTCTCGCTGAAACATTACTAACTCTCAATAGTTATGGGTAACAAGATCACCTACCACTCTCCCAGCCGTGGTTCCTCCATGGAAATGGGCGCTGCCATCACTGTCCTCGTCTTCTCTCAGTACAAGCTCCCCGTCTCCACCTCCATGTGTATCACTGGTGCCACTGTCGGTGTCGGTCTGTGCAACGGCAGCATCAAGGCTGTCAACTGGAAGCGAGTTTTCCTTCTCGTCTTCTCCTGGATCATGACCATCCCCATCGCCGGTCTTATCGGTGGATGTCTTATGGCTCTTGCTCTCAACGCCCCTCACTTCTAAAAGCACCCTACACTTATGACACCTATTGTTGGACTT
Source organism: Fusarium pseudograminearum CS3096 (assembly GCF_000303195.2). Lineage (NCBI taxonomy): Eukaryota > Fungi > Ascomycota > Sordariomycetes > Hypocreales > Nectriaceae > Fusarium > Fusarium pseudograminearum. The sequence continues at coordinate 4,419,231 of NC_031952.1, read as the reverse complement.
GATACCATTTTGTTGTCTGGAATTTTCAGTGGAAATGGGATAAAAAATAGAGGAGTGGATTGATTGCATAGAATACCTAGTTGGATTTGCTTATAGTACCCTTGTCTTATGACTTAATTGACAGAGATTACACTCTTTAACCAAAGTACCCTGTCTTCACATGTCTTGTATTAACCATCACTGCCGCAAACGATCAAGTCATTAATAAAGATTTCACTAACACGTTGAAAAGCGAAAGGCGATTATTTCGTCGCGCTTCAACTATTAACGCCGAATCACTTAACAGTTCTCTCCCCAGACATTTCAGTAAACCGTTTTTCATTCTCAACACGACGCTAGACTAGAATGTTAGTAGATAGTATAGTGTAGGCTATGGCGTCCAAACCTTCGTATGGTGTTTCAAGTCAGCGCTTCGTTCATTCAATTTTACACTCAAATATGGCGATAAAGCGTTTCGATTACTGTCATGGCAATGTAGCTACATTGACTACCTACTAATTACCTCATACGAACTGTCGTTGTGTAAACCCCTGCAGTTGGTGTCTCTTGGCAGGAACCATCTTGAAAGCTGATCACTTGGCATATCTGTGTTGTACTATCTTGGCGTGCTTATGGTGTCCTGGGTGTCTCCATCCCACCCCCTCAGGATTGAAGTCTTGGCTGTCTCTTGGCTTCATGGCAGCATCTTGCGGTGGCCGATCTAGGCAACTGCTCGCGTGCTCATGCCGACCTTTGCTGACAAGAGAATGGCTTGGTGGACTCGTCATAGGCGCCTGCCACGTTGCGCCTGACAACGACCGAATGTTGTATCAACCTCTAAGTTGACTAACAAAACTTTAAGTCATCGTGCTGCCCCATTATTCGATGCAAAGATATGCCACAGCCCCAACAACGCAGAAAAAGGCTTTGGTGCTTGGATACTACTTGTGACGTAGGGATTACGTGAGAAAAGAAACAGGCGGACGACCTAAAGTGTCAAGATAAAACTCGCATGAACTCATCGCCACTTGATCGAGGCCACCAAGGCGAAGAGTTGCCCTCAATCCGGGATTAAACCCTGCATTCATATTGCTTCTCACACTCATATGCGGCCACGTGGAGAATGTGTTGGAACTGACTAAATGTTCTTTGTTTACTATATTATGTGTATGCTATAGAATAATATTATAATAGACCTCGTAAACGAATGAATTCAACTTGAAATAGGAACAAAACCAAGAACGCCTTTCCTTTTCTGTCCTTCTAAAGCCTTTATTGACACCACATCTGGACAGGAACAGTGATCTGATCCAAGACACTGAAGTCCATGCACCATTGTCTAAAGCTCACAACAATCATGTCGAACTGCTCAAGCTCCTCCTTAACCCAGTCCGGATCATCCAGTCGTGGAATATCTGGCACAGCAACCTGTTCAACCAATGAATCGGCAAACTGAACATCGACTTCGAGCTTTTGTAATTCCCTGGCCAATTGCAGGTCAGGTGAGTTCACAAGATGGTCCTGCCCAGCCTTGAAGCCCATGCCAACAACGAGTACCCTCTTTGCCATGTCGATGCCGGAGTCGCGGCGCTGAAGCCTACTGCCTCCCATGAGTTCGTTGACGATTCGCTTCGCCAGGTTGGCAGGCCGCTTGTTCATCTTGTCGGCACAGGCTTCAAGGAGGGGAAATTCGCAGTTGGATAGGAGGTAGTATGGGTTGACAGGGATGCAGTGACCACCAACACCGAGACTGGGGGTGTAGGGCATGTAGCCGAAAGGTTTGGTAGCAGCAGCGTCGCAAACCTTAAAGGGATTAACACTAAGACTGTGGCAAGCATTAGCCATTTCGTTGGCGAAAGCAATACATATCATCTGTTGGCAGTTCTCGTAGAGCTTGCATATTTCAGCGACTTTAGGCTTGGAGACAGGGATAATACTGTTAAAGACTCGGCCGTAGAGGTGGACAACAGCATCTAGAGATCCGGGGATAACATTATTGAGGCCAGAGATGACCTTGGGGATGGATCGCATGGGAGGTTTAGTTCGACCAGGGTTAATGCGCTTTGTATGTTAGCATATACTTGTGGTAGGACAGAATCAGTAATTAAGCTTACCTCAGGGGACATTCCAGCGAAGAGTCCCTTAGCCCTTGCGAAGGGACCAAGAAGTTAACGAGTCAGGCCAACAGAAACTGAGCTCTCAATAACGACAGTGCAGCCAGGACGAGCCCATTGCTCCACTCTGAGCAAAGCACTTTGTAGGTAAGACAGATCAATAGTCTTGTCAGATCGAAGAAGAGTAGGAACAGAGATGAGGAAATGAGTAGCCTCGGAAAGATCAGACTCATTGGACGTGAATGAGACATTAGGTCGATCTCTGAACTCCCCACGTAGAAACCCAAGTCGGTTCTCGCTAATGTCAAAGCCCATGACCTCATACTTGGAAGAGAAAGAGTCCACGAGACTTGTGCCCACGAAACCGACGCCGATCACTGCAACAAGAGGAGTAGCTTCAGTAGGTGTGATGGCAGTCTTGGCGGTTGATGTCTGAGAATTCTCCACTATACACACAACTTCTACGGAAGGAGATGTGGGACGAGATTCTACCTGAGTTGACCAAGGGCGAGGAGTTTAATGGATTTGATATGGTGTTTTGTACAGATGCTGATTCGACTATTTACAAGGGTGCTGTTGCGCTCCTAGCCAATGCCCTTGCACAGGACAAGGATGCTATTGCCGCTTGTGGTCTCGTGCTAGTTGAGCTGGAACCTGGCTATGAGTGGTCGTTTTGGAACCTCTATCAACAGTTTTAGGTATATATAGATGTGGAACTAGTACCAATACCTTTGCTAACCATATCCTCAGTACACATTCGGTCAATACGTCAGAAGGCGAGCTGAAGGCTTTGTTGGGAAAGTCACTTGTCTGCCTGGTTGTATCACCATGATGGCTGTCAGACCAGAAATGGCTGGTGCAATCCGCAAGTACTCTGAGCCTGTGACTGGCGAACTGGTCATCCACCACCAAGTCCAATATCTCGTAAGTCAACGCTGTCCTACAGCTGCTCTACATGCACTAACTCAATGAAGGGTACCGACCGAAGGCTTACCTATTCTATGCTCTCCCAGGGCAAACACCTCCAAACACTGTTTGTTCCTGATGCCGTCAGCGAAACGGTAGCTCCACAATCCCTCTTCCACTACCTAAGTCAAAGGCGTCGATGGGGCTCTAACGCTTACTTCAACAAGTACTTTTACCTTTCTGGCAAAAAGATGATTCCCATCACTCGCATTGCTGCCTCTATCGAGGTTATTCGTCTAAGTCTTGTGTACTATCGCATTCTCAACACCGCACTATTCATTACTAGCTGTGTCCGTCACATCACAGCTCTCAAGTTGGTTCCTATGCTGGTCGTTGGCCAACTACCTTCACTATGGTTCTTTTGTTCAATCCTCCTTGAGCCTGTATTGCGCAAGCGAGGACATAAACTTCTCATTGGATATCTTATGAACAAATGTGTGTCGCCTTTTATGAGCGTTATTACTTTTACAAAAGTTGCTACGAATCTGGGAAGCCAGGTATGGGGCGTGTCTGGAGTCACGGCATCATCAGCAGCACCTCCCGCTGCTGCGCCTGGAAACGAAGAAGGAGAAAACAAGATTGCGACAGATGCCCTTGATGCAGCTGAGAGGGGGGAGGTGGTCCCGTCGATGATTCAAGACACTGGAGGCCTCACCAAACCAGGGCGTGCTCGTCTGAGGGATGAGTGTGTTGACGTTGAGTAAGATACTAAAACATTAGAATATTAGACATAGATAATATGCCAGTAATATTTAATGCATATCTACAGCCTAAATATAGCCAAATTCGCTCGTTGGCTTCTTTCTCCCTTCTCTCAGCCACCAAGAGTAACTCGTCATGTGCAGGATTAGCTTTACTTAGAATGTAGTGATAGAGCAACCTTAATACGACACGCAGAAAAACATTGATAAGAAGCTAGCTACCAAAGGCGCCCACCTACTGATATTTGTTTCTTTCGAAAAATAGTTGTTATCTCGCTAGGCGGCACCTACCGAACAATGCCACCCCAGACCGATAGTGTCTAGCTCAGCCATATGCGGACGAACATTCCAGAGCCGTGCCAAGAGTAAAGGCTGCAACCCCCTTTGGTAAGTTAAGTCATAATTGCCTTTAGTGGTTATTCGTCGGTGTAAAACTCACACTAACATTGTCTCGCCTGTTCTAGCCTGTTGTCTCGTCCCAATCAAACATTCCGTTTCTCGCCTCTCATACTGGCTGGCACGACCTGCACAAGGGTTATATAATACCTTGCACCCACACCAAGGAGCAGACTCTACGATTCTAGGACCGATATACTTCCTATTACGGATTTTCTTTCCGATGCCTCTTACTCGACAGTGCTTTTCTCGCTGTGCCATTTTTGTTGTTGTTGGCTGTTTCGTCATCGTTGTTGTTGCCTGTGGTACGTACTTCGGTTTGGCAAAGAGACAGCATCACTCGTTCGACTGGACGACAATTGTCAGTGATCGGGGAGATGTGCTTCCTGATTTTAGCTTTGCTGGGTACCACAACTCGACGATGATACTACGGAACGGATCCAGTGCCAACATCACCCTTATTTTCAATAGTAGTATTGATGATGTGAAGCCGCTGATACAAGAGGCTATTGATAGCATTGCAGCTTCAGGTGGTGGGACTGTTATTCTGCCCGAAGGCAGATGGTCCATTACTGCCGGTATCAATATCACCAATGGAGTGGTTGTCGCTGGAGCTGGAGAGAACAAGACAGTATTGGTGTTGCAAGATCGTCCGTCTCAGCCAGTCTTCACTCTCGGCACACCTGCAAATAATACAAGACCCCGTTATGGGTTCAGATCGAACATTACCAACCAGTATCTGCCCATCGGTTCATCTTCTGTGGATGTTATCAGCAGCGATGGTTTCGCTGTTGATCAGCTGGTTTATGTCTCTCGGAATGCCACGGAAGCGTGGATAAGAGGCAACGGAATGAACAGTCTCGTCCGAGATGATGGTCAACAGACATGGTTACCAGTAAGTACCATTCTATTCCATTGAGAACCAAAACCTAATTGGCGGCAGGTGGACAAGAGAATGCTATCACCCAATCAGATTAGCAGCATCTCTGGTTCAAATATCACTCTGAGGATTCCTTTGACGGATAATTTTGACTCAAACTATGTTCAACCTGAACTATTAGTCTATACTCCTCCGTATGCCAACAAGGAGATTGGCATACAGGATCTTGGGGTTGAAGTCCCTGACACGTGTTCTGGTGCACCATTCAACGACAAGACTTGCAACTCCGCTGCTGTCTACTTTCCATCCTGGACTGTTGATAGTTGGGCGAGTGGGCTTTCTCTCAAAGGGTTCAACAAGTTCTTCCAGGTTGACCAAGATGCTTCTCGCATCACTATTCAGAACTGCACAATGGACCGTGATCAAGATATTCAAGGAGCTGCTCTTCCTTTTGACATTATGATACAAGGGTCTCAGATCTTGGTACAAGACTGCTCGCAAAATGGGATACCATCGGCAAGATGTTTTACTGTCGGTACAGGGTCCTTGACACCTGGGCCGAACGCTGTTCTGCGGCACAAGACTAAATCTGATGTTCAAACTATATATCCACATGAGCGATGGGCACATGGATTGTTGGTGGAAGATAGCTCCGTGAAAACTTTGTTTGTAGATCGAGGTATCAAAGGCTCAGGTCATGGGTGGTCTATCAATGGTGGTGTTGGGTGGAACCTCGATGGGAATGTCGACTTCGAATCGCCGCCACTTGGCATCAACTGGTGCGTCGGTTGCGGAGGAAATGGCCATGAAACTAAAGGGAACGCGACTTTCGTTGAGTCGGGTAAAAGAGTCGAACCTCGGAGCCTATTCATGGCGCAACTGGAAGAGCGAGGCATCCATAGATATGATCAAGGGGACGAGGAAACCGATGAGTAGAGAGTTTGATCGACATCAATCATGGGCTAAAGGAACAGCTAGCGAGGCCACAAAATAAGTGACTTTCGGTGCTAGATAGAGCTCTTAAAACAACTCTTTCCCTCTCCTCGTCTTCTTTCTTGGGTCTTGTAGTTGTACTGTTCCTTCTAATCAGACCATGGCTTGAGGGGCATATAATTGCTTACTCATACTTGCCATCCTTGGGCCGAAATATTACAGAGAATAGACAGACATAAGAGAACAGTGGCTACAATTGACATATAATTTCATTGAAAAATTGCTCTGAACATTTGAGATTTCTCATTACTAGTAACTGTTTACTCTTGGATATCATGATCGTTAATCTAACTCCACTTCTCGACTCCTCATCTTATGTCATGGTCTTCTAAGCGTGAGAGATCTGGACCTGATCCTTAGGGTCGGTCATGGCCTGCTCAACAAAGACCTTGTACCACTTGCCAGTGCAAAGATCATAAGTAGTCTCCTTGACACCAGCCCAGTTCTCCCTCACGATATCCATAGTAGGTCGCGAGAAGACAAGATCAATCTCTTCAAGAGTCTTGTTCTTGGTCTCAGGCATAAAGAAGATCTGGTAGATCTCACCAACGAAGGCAATGCCACCGTAAAAGCCGAGAGCCAGGCCAGTCTTGCCCATAGCCTCCTGCATGGCAGCGAAGTTGTAAGTGACGATGAAAGATGCGAGGAAGAGGAGAGCGTCGGAAGAAGTCATTCCGTAACTTCGAAGGTGGGTTGGGAAACTCTCACTGGGAATGACCCATGTGAGACAGGCGTAGGAACCGAAAAAGCCCATGTAGAGGATAAGACCAGTCAGGTAAAGACCCTCAACAGTCATGAGCTGAGTGGCGACGTCGAACTGGTAGCTGATACCGATGAGGACCAAACCAATGAAGAAACCAGGGAGCATGGTGATGGCCCAGAAACGACGACCGAAACGCTCCATGAGGAAGATGGCAGGAATGGTACCGATCAAGAGAGATCCACCACCGACAAGAGACATGTAGTTGGCCTCCTCCTTGTTGAAACCAATCTGGTTCATGAGAACAGACATGTAGTACATGATAGCGTTGACACCAGTGAGTTGACCGAGAAGGATCATGATGTTGGAGTAGACAAGAGCGCGACGAGCTCGGGGCTCAGTGAAAAGATCCATCCAGGGGAATCGGCGGTTCTTGGCTCCCTCGACAACAGCGTTCTCTTCCTGGATGACAGAGGCGCTCATGACGTAGAACTCCTCTCGTGACTCGCGGTCCTCGATACCGCGAATGCGCTTCCAGACCTTGTAGGCGGCGAGATGGCGCTTCTGGTGGATGAGGAAACGGGGGCTCTCGGGGAGGAAGAGCATACCGAAGAACATGATGGTGGAGAATACAAGAGATGAGCCGAGGATGTATCGCCAGTTGCCAGGAACCTTGAGGAACATGGCACCGACAGCATATCCGAGTACCTCACCAAGGGCAATGTTGAATTGGTAGAGAGAGACCAAGTTTCCTCGGATCCTTCGCTCAACAGTCTCGGCGACGTAGACAGGGACAGTACCACCCTCGAGACCGACACCGAGACCTAGGATAACACGAGAGGAAACAATCATGCCTTATCAGTCAGTACAAAGTAGCATGTTTAGATAGTCAAAGCAACTTACCAAAGTTCATGGATCCAGCCTCAATCGCGGCACCGATAGTGTATAGAATAATAGAGATGATGATGGCACCCTTTCGCCCAAAGTACTCGTTTGCGGGTGAGAGCAAAAGCGCACCACCGACAGCACCAAGGGGCATACCAGAGTTGACGAGACTGTTTTGTCTCTCATTCAGACCGAGGTCGTCTGGCAGGAAGAGGTTTGCACCACTGATAAGAGACTGATCGAGACCTGAGAGGAGACCACCCATAGAGGCGAAAGCGACAAGGAGCCATGTGAAGTGCTTGGGGTTGGTAAATTGGATCTGGAAGAATCCAGTGTCAAGACCACCAGCCTCATCAAGCTGGCGCTCCATATCGTCAATGAGGTCATCAACTTCGCGACCACCACGGCCAGCGATCTCAAGAGCCTCAACCCCAGCCTTCTCATGGCCCATGGCTTTCTTGATCTCGTCTTTCTCGTGATCGACCGTGGCCATCGAGTTCTGTCGACTCTGCGCCATGATGAATAATGTTTATATCCTTAAGCGAGTCTAATTAAAAAAGGAAAAAGTGTGTAGGTAGGTGTTGCATGTGAGTAAGAAACACCAGAGTCGTGGTTCATTCCTGGAGGCATGGTGATCTGGAGCCCCAGGTTTTTATATGTGGTTCTGCATGCAACCCGCGTTCATCCTTCCCCAGCCCACAATTCTTTCCCAAATCTGGAGATGCCGTCTCCAGAGAGTCAGTCATTAGACTTTTCTGGAGAGTGGGCAGGCTTTGTTTCGCCATGGGGCACCGCAAATGCAAACCCCATAACATTGAGGGATTGTGGTGTCGGTAGCACCGAGAGACTGGCCGGCAAGGCTCCATCGAGAGATGCCGTCTGAACCGATTTGGGTGGAGCTTGTGTTTGTCGTCTGGTTGGGCATCGTTTGCGCGATCAACAGGCGTTGTAACGGTCTAACAGGAATGTGACGCCTGTTGACAAGTTAGCTGACTCGGAAGGCGATTGTTGACTACCATCGAACCATTCAATTAGAAGGAATGATTTGCTGCCTTGTTCTCGGACCGGCGGAAACTCCCAATCAGACGGTGCTTCACTCATTTCTAGACATCCACTATCGCAGTTCCCGGCAGAGATCTGCAGGCACTAGAGGCGGGTTTACGTTGTTCCCCTTCTAGAAAGCTTCCAAGTGGGAGTCTTCGTCACCAGGGAAGCCGTTTACCCGCCAGTCTGCCAGGTTCATCGAGAAAGCCGGTTGAGCGTCACCCTGGTGGTCGTCTGTTGGATATTGCCTCACCACTGCTGGGATACCCAGTTCGTAATGAGGTGCTTAGTGCATGAGTTGTGAAGAGTCCAAGCTTTGATTGAGTTTTTTTCTACTATGGTATGACTGCCACTCCTTCAGATATCGTGACATGTAGACCTCAATAATGCCTTCACAATTATTCCCGTGCCAAGTCGTAAACTCGTGACAGGCTAGGCTCTTAATTAAAAGGCGCCCACTTGATGCCGACACTAAGCCCCTGGCTTCTTGTCATGATTCAGCCGCATCTCTTGGCTGAAAATCTCTGAATGACGATGAATTATGGCTTGAATATTGGACTACCCTAAGGCTGAGCGTTCGTTTTAGGTATCATTTGTATCATTAACAGGCTTGGGCATACCATGACATACATGACATTTCAATTCATCTACTTAATGGAATGCACAAACATACAATTGGTGAATTACTTAGCAACAACAAGTCGTTATCCTCGGTGAACGACTGCATAACCGAAAAGAAAAGAAGAAAAAAAGCTTTCAAATAGGATGGACCCAGTTGCAACGCAAGCCCACAAATCAACCTTAACATCCCCATGGACAGGTTTTCGTGGGGATATGCTCGTCACCACTTTTATCTCATTTGGATATGTCAATGGTTGGCCGAATGTTTTGGACATCGGCCCGTTATCAACAAGAGGCAGATGACTGCGTCCCAAAAGTCCACAATCCCGACCATCACGGAAGGATACGGGCTTGAGTACGACCTCATCTGCCCTGTCAACATGCTATTTTCCGGAGAACGAGTATGTCACGGGACCGCTCTGACCCCCGCGATTCTGGGTAAAGGGCCGATATCATCCCCGGAAACAAGCAAGAAATCCCCATTTTTTGGTACCGGCAGGGATTACCAGGCAGAAACTTAACGGCCGTCCATCGTGTGGGATGTAAATTGTAGGTAATGACGAGACCAGTCGTGCCATGCTTTGGTATAAAAGTGAAACTATGCTGGTCATGCAATGAATGTTCGGCTACATTCGGAGCCGATCTTGGGCACGCGAGTTGGAGCTTATACTGCTTTAGGTAGTAATAGGAGCTGGCCGATGGGTCCCCCCTGGTAATGAGAGAGAAAATATCTGCTTTCCCATTGAGCATTGACTGATACCGAACAACCCGTCGTTTCTTGCTGTGAAAAACTCGTACAATTGTGGAGACATAAACTCAGCACGGGATCTGCAAAGTTTGTCAAGGACGTAATAACTATTGTCAACCTTTATAGCAACCAAACAAAGACTGTGTACATAGTATCGTCGAAACAGAGCCTCAAGCTGAACTCATCGCCTTAGAGATCCCGCAAGCCACTGCCGCATCGCATCTTGAGCCTCATCAGCCCTACCGGATAATTTCATCTTGGCCACTCACTAAGCCTTCTTGGCCCTGCCCTTAGTATCCCTGACTCCGACGCCAAGGACAAAGCCGAAGCGCAAAACCGTGCAAATGCCTGTGACCACACCACTGAACCAATCTTCCCATCTCCAATTCGAAAACGCTAGATTTCCCTCCATCTTAAGACCAAGGTAGATAGCCGTGAGCATGGTAAAATCAGCCGGTAAAAGGCAACCTTGGAACATCTTCCAAATATTGACATCGTGGGAATAACGCAATAAGGTGCACTGAAGAATCAGATACGACGTGCCCATGCCGCCGATCTGGTACAGGTAAGGTGAAAAGTGTGCGTCGAGTGGGTAATCGACGAAGAATGCTTGCATGGCGAGGTTGTGGTCAAAGAAATTAACCCACATTCCCATCAGGGTGAGGACAGGGTCTACCCAAAGAAACCAGAGGGTGTAGACAGGGTGAATTTTATCAGTGATGACCATTTTTATGCCTTTAAATCTACTGAATCAACTGTAGCGTGAGTAGTAACAGATACGGAGTGAAACAAGATCAAGTCAGCAAGTGACCTTCTTATAGCTGTTGCGCAATGTCAGCAATGTCAGATTTGACGTCAGCTTATGTGTCAGCATCTTGTTTATGGCTCTCACCAAACGGCCTTTGACTCACCGTGATTGGCCTAGCATCATAATGCCAAGAGAAGTAGTCAACTTATTAGCTATTGATGCAACGAAATGGCAAAGACTCAGATAATCCAGGAAACTGTAATGAGGAGAAAGCGACATTCTTAATCCTTACGTGGGCATGACAGTCAATCAAACCTGGTCGTCTTACCTTTTTGGACCTATATTTGTGACCGAGTACCCAATACCTTAACCGAGGATAGACAGGTCTACGTTGAATTGATTCACACTTGATCTTGCACGCAGACACCTGCCGGATCGCGATTGGGCCGCTTCCATCATCTTCCGTATAAACGATTTGATCACATTCGGCAAAGGCTTCTTTTCTATTCACTTGAAGCATGCCAGCCTGGGGTCGTCCGAGGTGTAGTATTCGGAACTAAGGCTGATAGAGTATCTCGTCATCTCTTTCTACAATCTACTACCGCCATCATTCAAGCCGGTACGGATACTCATATACCTTTATTGAACTGTGAAATCAACGGAACTGACAAGTAGACAGCTGCCTATAGCGCTAATGGCGCCTGCCTGGTCGTCATTGTGAATACAGACATACAACCGGCCACTCAACGTATCACTAGGACCGCCCCAAGTTCCAATATTATTGACCATATGTCCAAAGGCTTTGTACCAGGTTTTAGTGTTTCTAGGATCAGACCCTGCAGTTGCTGTCCCCGCTCGGCGCCGAGGCAATTGAACCTGGGCTAACGGTAGCCGCTCCACCAGCGCAAGCAACAATATCTTGATTACCGTTTTAAATTGTGTCTGAAACGGACTTTCCAATCTTTAACCAAGGTATTGAAGTAGTCAGTAGCTGTGTGGGCTAAGTATGAAGGGATAAGTCTCTTGCTTGTCTCCCCACAAGTAGGTACAAGAAACGCATCTTCGGGAGCCAACTCCACCACTACCAAGTGACAAGAGTCGACCAGTACAGTCACAAGATACGAGATAGTACATCTCGAGATAAGGATGATATTGTTATGTTTTATGTAGCCTATAAGCTTTCGTTGGCAGAGGAGTCAAATGTATGCTTAATGATCCCCATTTGAGAGTTTCCCATTTGCATCGCTTACAGGCGCTCAATCCATGATGTCAAAACCTAAAGACTCTGATTCATTGGTCATGAGACCTTTGCATGAGTCGAGTAATAGTTCAAGACAAAAAGGAACCGCAGAATCGCAATACGTCCACTTGATCCGCGACGTTTACTACGCAAGACTTCCACATTGTTGATTGAGCTAAGTTGTGGTATAGCCCAGGATCGACATTTATAGCCGGCTTAATATGAGTCTAATATGAATCTTCGTATGGCACAGAAAGGCATCATCATGTGCCGTGGTAAACTGGTGGATGAGGCGACATTCATATGCTCGACACAGGACAAGTTTAAAAATTTGATGCTCTGTTACAGTTACAGTGTTTTGAAATGAACGACGCAGAGTGGAACAGTTGATAAATATCGCAATCGCTTGCTAGGTAATTCCGTAGTGGTTTCTAGAGTACGGGCAGTGCTTGGCAGGTGAACGAACTACCATAAAGTGCATGGGTTCTTCGGCATTTGGCAAATTGTTTGGGTTTCAGTTTGGGGCTATTTTAGAAATTTCATCCCACTTTGCGAACTGCACCATTCTGGTTCACGACAAGGGAAATTCGACACTATCCATTCAGCTCCTTAATGCCAAGGCTGTGAGAGTCGGACCGACGACAAACATCATGTGGTTGTCATCTGTTACCCTATAATTGAGTATTAATTGTACTGGTATTTCGAAACATGTTTAAAGTCCTACGTGCTCTACGAGGGATCTATCGTGTTAGAATGAATCGGCAAGCTTGAACAAACTGCACATGGCACATTCAAGCCAAACAAGATAAAAACCCAAGACTGCTTATATGTATATTATATTTTTTACTTACTGAATACAACTCAGGCTCACTCATGACAGAACTGTTGTTGGCTGCCTCAAAATAGAGACTTTCTACCCTATAATAGCTCAAGACACGCTCGTCACACACAAGCACCCTAGTTTCATTGAATAGACGAGGGACAACAAAGCCGTCCATTTTGGCTTGGCAGGAATAGCTTCAGTATGCCTCGTGCCTCGTGTTGAACTAATGGGGAAGTTAGTTAATACCGGAATGTGTGTTTCCCGGGCTTGGCTTCAGACTCCAATTGGTTGAAACCTCTCTCGGTAGTATCCTGAACTCTATTTCACCAACGTGAGAAGAGTCCCAGATTGGCTGGGCTGAACACGCAGGGGTAAACCCACTTAGGCGGCCTCAGGGTACCAGAAACATTGGCCGCTTAAAATATAACAGACAAAATTAGTAGATCAGCTCATGCTGCTTAGACTTGGTTCCCAAGACTACTTATTTCTATACCCTATGGTAGGAGGCTAACCTTTCCGCTAGCCACTAGGGCGGAATGGTTCCTCGGAGAATGTAAGGGTTCAGCTTTGGGGGGAAAGTCTATCGTTCGGTCAGCATAAGCTTAAATCTCTAAAAAGGTATCCGTATCATACTTGCGTTTGACCCTCTTCCACTTCCACAATCAGTTTACAGCTCGTGAGGAGGGACGGCATGCATTGAATCAAGTCACAGGCATCACGCCAGGACAAGGCCTAGAACGTCGGTATTCAGTCCATTCATCTGATCTAAATGGCATTTAGAGTTTGAACCCTGGTTTCAGTTGCACTCCGGATAACAAGTCACGTTTCAACGGGAATACCAGACAAGGAGGCATCAGTGGGGCACGAACTGTGTCTGGCATTTACCATTCGTGAACATGAGTGACAAGACCGGACGATGCCGATAGATCCTAGCAACCTATTACCAACAGCCGGCCATCAATAGCCCTGCCGATATCAAGTTTGAGCCTTGTGATAACTCAGGTTCGATACTATGCTGTTACTGTCGCTTTTCAAAACCTCATTCTTGCCAAGCTGTATCGACATAACTTTAAATCTATCACAAGCTAGGTTCAGCAGGGGAGGATTGTCTACAACTTGTCTCACATGTTCGGACGAGCCGATGGACAGGCACAACTGCATCCCGACCGGAAACGACGATACCATCAGTGACATAGAGAAACAAGATGGCAAAAGTGTATAAATGGGCAAGCCTTCCTCATACTCATTTCTTTTTTTCTTCAGCAGCTCAATTCGTTTCTTATCTTTCATCCCTACTCTTCACTTCAATACCACCATTTTAACCATTCAAAGTCTGTGACTTTTTTTTGTTTCTTACCAATCAACAAACATGCCTTCTTTCACGACCATCGTCGCTGCCATCGCTGGATGCTCCGCCATTGTCAATGGCGCTGCCATCCCTACCGAGAGCACTGGTCTCCAGACTACCACTCTCCATCGCCGACAGGTCACCAAGGAGCATCACCTGAGCAAGCGTGAGCCCGTCACTGCGGCTATCCTGACTGCGGCTGGTACCGCAGCAGTCACCGCCGTCGTCACCCAGGCTGTCAATGCCGCCGTCTCTTTCATCGGCGACATCTCCAACTTCGATGCCGGTCGTGAGGCATTCACTGTCCAGACCACCGAGGCCATGATGGCCAACAACCCCGACCCTGCACGTTTCCAAGCTGCTGCTTGCTACAACCAGGGCTTCACCGTCGCTGACCCCGCCAACATCGACGGCCAGTCCTCCGTCGAGTTCAAACTCGGCCTTCTCAACACCGACTACGAGTGCATGTACATTGCTGCCCCCAACCAGTTCTTCACCGAGGGTGACGGTGGCTTGATCAACGTAAGTTACTAGCCAAACATATTCCAGTTCAGCTGACTAACACACATAGCTTTCCTTCACCCACACCGACCGATGCACTTTCGATCCCGAGACTGCTGATCTCACTTGTGTTTAAGTCATGACGCATCCTGATGGAACGGACTGGGGCCGGATAGGGGGAGCGGCTGTCAATGTATCCCACTAGAAAGTTGAGAAAATCTTGCTTAGAATAATTCACATTCTGATCGCATCGTTATTGGGAGTACCTTTACACATGGAGTGCATGTCGCCTGAACAACACCGATTTGAGCAGTGAAAAACAGGTTATAAAGTGATTTATATGGTCGCCAAAATCGTTTCCCGTTTTGCCGAATGCTATCATTCGAGCTAGACAGTATTGAATCGTGCAGTATTTACAGTGAAAGGATGCGGTGAGTGACAACAGAGAGGCCCCAACAGTGTCGGTGGACTGGCCGAAGGACGTTACATCAACTGTCTTTTCCAGCCTGGCGTCGGCATAACAGGGACTAGTTAAGCTTTTGAATCAATTGAATCATCGAGACATCTAATGAAAGTCGCATCAGCCGAATTTAACAACTTTATAGCAATCTCTAGATGCTGCAATGACTTGCAAAATTTAGATGCCCTCTAAAGGTACCGAGTCATCGGGAGAAGGCCAATCGGTAGTCCGGCTAATGATAAACAAAATGTCTAGGATATCCCCAACCTCTTGAATTTTGCTATCAATAGAACGAAACAATCCGGTCAAGAATCGCGGGGCTCCGATCATGTTATGTCTCGGTCCACAAGGGGACGACGACACTAAACCTTGTTTAAGTTAGTGAAAGCTGAATAAGCTCAAGCCGCACGGAGCTACGGACCCGGAGCCGTCTGCCGAACCCGGGGATGGGATCTGATAACATTATCTATGCCGAGAATGCTCCGTGTACTTATTCTGGTATATATAGAGCAGTCGACATGATTCTATTCATCGGTTCCAATTTCTATCTAATCTTTATATACACTACTCAAAAGTAAGTTGGATGTCCATCCTCGTATGCACCTTTGCTAACATGCCCAGTGTCTAACAACAAGATCGTTCCTCTCACAATTATCAAGGGCGCTGGCCATGAGCACATCCCTATCCCCGAGGGAGAGTGCGCAATCATTGCCGACTTTCACTCTGTCAAGTCGCAGAGCGCACACTCCACTCCTTACTTGACAACCGGCTTCTACAGAGTTGTCCCTGGACCTACACGATACGGCGAGTACGACTACGAGGAGACCAAATATGTCCTCAAGGGCCAAATCGACATTACCGTAAGCTATACCCAACTCCCTGTCATTCATGATTCTAATAGCTCGTATAGGATGAAGCCACTGGAAAGACACATCACCTTGTTGCCGGTGACTGGGCCTTCTTCCATGTTGGATCCAAAGCTCAGGTTAGTCTTTTAGTCCCCCCCCAATGCTTGACCATCAATTGACCTTTTTTAGTTCTCAACCAAGACTGAAGGTGTCGCATTCTACGCTGTCACCCGACCAATGAACGATGGCCACCCTAATCTTGTTGGCCGCGAGGAGAGCACCTCCAAGTTGTAAAAGCCATGTTATTATAGAGTTTAATGAATTAAGATACATTTTTGACACCTATGCTACTTCACATGAATTTACTACTGCTTCAATGAGAAGTGTCTACTACAGCAATATTTATGCATCACCCTAAGACCTGCGAGAACCGAGTGTGCAACTATGTGAAGGGTTCCATAGGACATGAACAACAAGGAACTGACTAGCAAGTCATACTACAAAGCTACTGCATCTTTTAAAAAGAAACAGCCTTATTTGAGCCTCTAATATAGCCATTTTTCTATCCCTGTCTGGAGAGATCAACCAGACAAGGCCCCGTTTTACGGCACAGTCGTTGGTTGTCGACGCAGCAGGGTATGCATCCCTAGTCGACAGGGAGCCTTGACGTTGGTAGCCACTTTGCAATATGAGATTGCCATCATGGAGACTGGCTCTGTGGAGTACTGCATCTTAAGTCTACGCGGTTCCCCTTAGGGATGTCGCCAGTATGTCATCCAGATCGCTCTTTCCACCTATTTCCTATACATTGCTTTCTACCTCTTTTTTTTCGCATAGTCCAAGGAGGTCAATCTCTCGCACAACATGTCGTCTTCGGGTGATTGGGGCCCGGCTCCAGCTGGAATTGACCTCGCAGAGAACCAGGACGGAGAAATCCTGCGACCGGTTGTAGCCTTGATGACTCTAGGCATACTCGCCGTAGCAATCCGGCTAGTTGCTAGGTGCAAGTCGGGGACCGGTATTGCTATTGATGACTACCTCATCTTGCTGGCATTGGTAAGTCACTTTACTCAGATGTGCTACGCTGCAGATGCAGTCATTGACAAACAACAATAGATATTCGCTCTTGGTACGGCAGCACTATGTATCACGAGCATTCCCTTTGGGGGCGGAAAGCACCTTTGGGTAGTAACCTTCTCCGAATTCACCGTATTGTGGAAGTTGGCATATTCATTTGTCCTGATTTACGCAACAACTGTGACATTGACAAAAGCGTCAATCTTATTATTTTATCGACGAGTGTTTGGCATCAACCTCGCCCATCGAATTTGTATGAGTCTGGTTCTCGGCTATTGGGTCGCCATCACCATTGCCTGGGTCTCGGGCTGTCGACCTGCTAGTTATTTCTGGGAGCAATTCACCGACCCAGACGCTAAAGGAACTTGCATTAACACTTCACTTTTCTATTTCGTCAATGGCATTTGCGCCATGTTGATTGACATTGCCATTCTTTGTGTGCCAATTCCCACTAGTAAGTAATGGAAATAATGGCAATATCTATACGGCCCACTGACAACATTGGAAGTTCTCAAACTGCGAATGCCAAACAGCCAAAAGGTCGCCGTGGCAGGAATCCTCCTTGTTGGCGCTTTGTTAGTATTTCTTGAGCTTTTATCGTCTCTGTGCACCATTACTGACATGACTTTAGTGTTTGTATTGCCAGTGTCGTCAGGATCGTCTACATGGACAAGCTCGTCAAGGCCCAGGACTTCACTTGGGCCATGGCTCAGGTGTTTATTTGGTCTTGCTGTGAGCCCCTAGTCGGTATTGTATGCGCTTGCCTGCCGACATTTGGCCCCCTTCTGCGACGATGGTTCAGGACGGTCGCGTCAACAGCCGAAATAAACAGCAATTCCAACTCTTGGGATCCAAACAAGCCCAGAAGTCAATGGAAGCCATACCATGGTGGCTTCAGGATACGTCAAGACGACGAGCTGGAGCTGACTGTTGATGTTTCCCACGGTAATGCTCAGTTCGAGGGACAAGGAGGGACTGGCATCCATGTGCAGAACGAGTTCACCTGGGCCGATGCTAATGGATCAGTGGGGTCAGATAAACATCCCTGAGCTTTTTAAGGAGCTCATCAGGGAACTGAAAAGGCCAAGCCATGTCCAAAACTTCATGCGCCTCACCATCGAGCCGGTTGGCTGTAACAAAAATGTTGTGGATTCAACTCCGACACACAGATCTGTGCCCAGAAAATGAATCTTGACATGTGATAGATAAAGTTCATAGTAAATATTTAGTCCAGTATCCCGGCAAGGACTCAATTAGGTGGATCACGAGATTCTTGTTTGACATAAGAGATATTGGTGCATCAACATGGCGGCAAGACACAGGCTTGTCTTTGCGCGCAGAATCGAGCCTATTAGTCTTCAACAAAAACATATGCTATGTAGTCTGTACCTCACTGGCTCGTCCTGACATGGATTCGCATAACCTTGGACTGCAACATGTATCTACCGAAATGGGCCATCGTTTCGTGACAACTCATGTCCAGGTACTTATGCCGGGGTATCATGTAGCGATGAGGCGCATTTGACGCATGATCTTCAAAAGACTCTGTGCTTCGAGGTTCCGACTCCGTAATTAAATAATAACCGAGATCCTATGAATGTAATGAGGCATATTTCGGGCCATTTTGCGGCAGAGACTCTTGGCACAGGGATTGACGTCGGGATTGCAACCCAGAAATTGACTAAGGGCGGGGAAGCACATGGATCGTCCTGTTTCAACGTAACCAACAACCAACAGCCAACAACTATGGAGAACAACAAGCAGCTTCCTAATGGCAGGTCAAGTTGAGGCCTCTCCAGCGGAAGCGAATGCTTGTTCCCCGTCTAGAAATTAATGTGCTGCAGAGACAGGCGAGATCCAACAACTGTAACATTGCCAACTATTCGCAGGGAGCTATTCTATATCAGAGCCAATGGGATATTGAGTAAAGTGGATATACATACGCTTTACAAGCGATGTGCAACAACTTCCTCTATTCTTGAGTCAATGCCTTGAGTCAAGATCGCACGTCTGTTATTCATGTTCGATACACGATTTGCTAATGCCCGTTCGACTAATGAAGGACGAGACCTGTGGTGATATCATGCTGTTTGACAATACAAATATCGACATCAAAAGTGCCAAATCCACAATGATCAACCGGATCTGTCCGAAACTAGACAATTCCAATCTCCCAAGGGTGCCTGGAACACACGTGCCTTCTGTAACCCCAGCAATTACTCTACCTAGTACTCTGTAATGGGGAACTGGTCCCGATCTAGACTATCTGGCACACGACCTTTGTCAGTGGATGCTTTCTAATTGCAGAATGCAGTGCGACCTCCGAACTACATACTCAGTTGAAAGTGACTAGGATCTGCTAATCTCAACTCGTACATAACCTTGGCCACGCAAACGTTGGTTTGCTTCATCCTATTTTCTAATCTTTTGACTTTGTTCCTTCTGTGGAGAGAAATCAAGAAACACGAAAGCCAAAATCGCCATCATGTCTAGTTCCCCGTTCACTAATGACCCTCTCCTCGAGCAGCCCGCTTTCACTCGCACGCGGAAAATGCGGGTGGTATGCGTCGGCGCCGGGTTTGGGGGTCTACTTGTTGCACACAAGGTTCAACACGAGTTGAAGTTGGAGGATGAAGTTGACTTGACCATCTACGAGAAGAATGCGGATATTGGTGGAACTTGGTTCGAAAACACTTATCCCGGTGCCGCTTGGTAAGTTGTCCGATACGACCAATGATTATGGCTACTGATATCCTGACCTTTATTTTAGTGATTTCCCCGCTCGTAAGTTTCACTCGTGTGTAACAACTGCAAAGACTCAATTCACTGACATGACCCAGATGCCTATGTCTTTCCCTTCGAAGGAAACCCGGATTGGAGCAAGTTTTATGTTGGACAAGAAGAGATCCAACGCTACATTAAACGCACAGCAGAAAAGTATAACTTGACCAAGTATGTCCAGCTCAACACGACCATGAAGGAGACGATATGGGATGAAGAGTCAGGCAAATGGAAGATCAAGATTGAGCAGGGTGGTGAGATCAAAGAGGACGAGGCGGATTTTATCATCAACGCATCAGGATTCTTGAAGTAAGCACGGTGAAGTGACATCTTGAGTACCAGCATACTGACTATTTTACTCAGCAAGTGGAAGTGGCCAGAAATCCCAGGTCTCTTTGACTTCAAGGGCAAGCTCATGCACAGCGCAAACTGGTAACTTTATCAATACGATACGTATGACTATCTTTTACTAACCAGGGCTTAGGGACAACACGTATGACTGGGCACGAAAAAAAGTGGCCGTCATTGGCAATGGTGCCTCTGGAATCCAACTCGTGACCGCAATGCAGCCCAAGGCAGACAAGCTCGTCAACTACATGCGACAACCCACGTGGATATCTGTCAACTTCTTGGTTGAAAAGGCTCCAGATGGTGTCAATCGTGAATATACTGAAGAGCAGAGGCAGTTGTGGCGAGAGAACCCCCAGGCTCTTTTTGATTATCGAAGGGAGCTTGAAAAGTCGTCAGTATTCCCGCTGACTTTGTTTGCATTTTGCTGAAAGATAACGCTAATCCGACTCTCAGAATCAATGCCTTCTTCTTTGTCATGTGTCTCGACCACCCAGCACAGCCATACTACGAAGGATTATGCAATGAGAGGATGCATGCATCTATGAAAGACGATCCAGAACTCGAGAAGCGAATGGCTCCCAAGTTTCGGCCCGGATGCCGTCGCATCACACCAGGCGAAGGTTACCTGGAGGCTTTGCAAGAGGACAACTGCCGTGACTGTTGGGATTCCATCAAGAGTATCACAGAAAATGGAATCGAGACAGACCAAGGAGTGGAGGAGTTTGACCTCATCGTGTGCGCCACCGGATTTGACAGCTCATGGCTCCCCCAGTGGAAGCTCGTGGGTCGTAACGGTGTAACTCTTGAGGAACAATGGAAGGACGACCCTGAGGCTTTCTACGCGTCCATGGTCAGCAACATGCCGAATTACGCCATGATCAATGGACCCAATGCTGTGATTTCTCATGGTTCTGTGATTCAGCAGATGTCCTGGACCACAGACTTTATCCTCAAATGGGTCAAGTACATGAACCGTCATCAGATTAAGTAAGCAACATTCACAAACTGTCGCTATTGTTCTGGGAGCAAAACTGACGATATCTTTCCAGGACTCTTTGCGTCAAAGAAGATGCAGTCAAAGACTATAACGCATACTCGCAAGAGTTTCTCAAGCGTACCGTCTGGTCGGGAGATTGCCGCACTCTCTACAAGAATGGTCGCTCGCAAGGTCGCATCACCGGTGTATATGGTGGATCAGTTGTTCACTTCCAAAAGGGCCTGGAAGAAGTTGGAGGAGAGAATTTTGACATGACGTGGAGATACAAGAATCGGTTCCTCTGCCTTGGTAATGGCACAGCAGAGACTGATGAAATGGGTGCTGGTGATCTTGCACCTTACTTTGCAGCTTATGCGCCACCATCAGAGAAATGATCTACATAGGTAGTTTATGGTACTTCTTCGTCTAAATTCATACATGCGGTGATAAATCGAACTGGAACAGATACTACAGTTGCCTTTGTTACACCGTATTCAGGCTGTACAGGGTCTGCGCGGAGATGCTTAAACCACTGTGGAGCAATAAAGTCACCCCGCGGAGTTGCAAAATCTTGTTCCTGATTTTAGCATCCAGATATGGCCTGACAGTCCCGATCATACGGCTACCATTCGACTTGCAGGTCTAGGTTCTTTTAAATACTCAACAGCTGTTAATTCTTATCCTCGAATCGGACCGTGAGATGCTCCAATTGTGCCCGGCTTATTGCGTCTTCACCTCACCGAGAAATAGATGTCACGCCAGGAACCCTTACACCTGGACACGGCAGCTGGCGTTATCAAGATTCTTTAATCACGAGGCTCTTTGATGATGCTGGTGAGTTCTGATGATGCCAATCGCAAGGTTCCGGCCTTGGCATTTATGGGCCGACGGAAAATGATACTTTCATGGCTGGCTCAATCTGAGTGGATGATTGGTTATGATGGACATTTATACGTACTCGATCTAGTGTCCCTCTTCCGTAAGATAATGCCCAATGGAGAGTTTTAGTCTATCATCAGCATCTTATCTAACTACATGACAACGCTGGCTGGCAAGGAAACCGGCGCCGAGTCTATCCTACTCTCCTCGTCCACGGCAGAATTCTCTTTCTTATGAGAGAACCAGTGCATGTCATAGTCCACAACAGGACCCTGGTACTCGACACCATCGACCTTGACAGGGTCTTCCATGGCCAGATACATGTACCAGTAATACACGCCAACAAACATCCCACCTCCAATGATGTTGCCAATAGTAGCAGGGATCATGCCCTTCCAGATATACAGACCAACCGTTAGGTCCGGGGTTTTTAGCCAAATTGCAAGAGTCATGTAGAACATGTTTGCAACGACGTGCTCGAGGCCAAGAACAACAAAAACAAAGATTGGCCACCACATGCCAATGACCTTTGAGGCTAGATCTTTTGCCTGGATTCCAAGAAAGACAGCCAAGCATACTAGTCAGTTGCAGCCAATAGCCTTGAGAAAGATCTGATGAACTTGTGGCGCGATTTGTTTCCTGGTGGCGAAAGAGACAACCACTTCCTTGTAAGGGTCTGCGTCAAAGACACCGCCATCTACCAGCAACGTCAGTCTCCATTCAACGCCAAGTGGATATGGCAACTTACATCCCATGATGATAGACATAACAAACAATGATCCTGCAAGATTGCCGAAAAAGCAAAGGAACCAATGCAACAGCATTTTGTGAATGCGCAGTCGCCCCTGAAGAACGGCTGTCAAGGTGAACTAGTTCATGTTGGCGACTATCCTTACCATTAATACCGGTTTAACTCACCATAGTTGTAGCAGTAAATAGGTCCGCGCCAGTAAGTACTACAAGCACCAAGCCAAGTGGGAAAACACCCGCGCCGAAAAGCTTGACTAGGCCGGGCGCGTTCTCTGTATACCATGGAGCAGTCATGGCGCATAATGAAACACCGCAACCGAAAGACAAAAGACAACCTGCTGAAACGGCAGATAGAAAAACCTTGTCGGGACGCATATTTCCTCTTTTGACGCCAGATCGAGATACAAGCTCGATGGTTTCTTGCGGTGTGTAAGCCGCCAAATTGGATATGCTAACCACAAGGGGGTTACTCATGGCGTTGAAGTTGTGATATGGCTGTTTTCGTATAAGATAGCTATAATGAAGCGTGGAGCATGTAAATTCGTACTTAAGAGAATATCTAGTAGTTGTATTTAGTCGGTAGTCTCTTATATACAGCCATCACTGATCCCTGCCATAAAGCCCATTTTGAGTCGGTCGTGTCAGGAGAGAATCACGTATGATCAGTCAGAGACTAACTACTGGAAGCATTGAGTGCTAGTTCGACAGACTCCACCCACCTTACCACTAACCCTGGTGTGTTTGTTTCTGGCTAGACTAGCTCCCAGATCCACTCCAATATGAGCCATCGTCGCCAATTTTAGCTCAACATGTACCCAGGCGGGCAGAGCATAGTCTCAGCTAGGAGAGGCTGAAGTGCAGTGGTGGCTCAGTGTAAATTATGGACTATTCTGTCATGTTGAGATATCTTCATAGCACTAAAAGGCCCGCTGCATACAATATTCTCAACAGTTTAGTCGTATTAAATTGGTATCATTAAATGCTAGGAGGCAGGCGGCTGGATAGCCGACTTTCCACTAACTACCTAGTCTTTACAGAGCATACTTGAAGAGGGGGCTCTTCTCTCCCATGCGAACAAGCTCTTCCTCAGAGTATCGCTGGCGGATTTCTTGCTCGGTCATCTTAGCCTTCTTGGCATTTCCTCGCTTAAGCAGAGTCTCAAGCAGCACGACCGCAACGATACCAGCCAAGCCGAAGGCAAGCGAGGTACCGTATCCAACGGGATACCGGGGTGCCTCACGCTCGAGGTAGATGTAAGAACCGATCAAACCACCGATGTTACCAACACAGACCAAAATTCCGATGTTGACGGATCGCTTGGCAGGATCAGGGGTGTTGGCGACGTTCCAGGCGTTGACTCCTGGAAGGATAGGGTACATTCTGACAAAGTTAGTATGAGATGATTCATGAACGGAATAAATATTACTCACCCAAAACATGCCAGGCAGACGGCAAAGTAGCAAACAGCGATGTTGTTGTCGATATCACCGGACTTGACGAAGAGGATGATGAAAGCAGTTACAAGACAGCACTGGGGTCCCAGGATAAAGGGAGCTCGCCACGAGTACTTGTCAGCAAAGATGGCAAATGCATATGCAGAGATAGCGCCAATAGCGTAGGGGGGGATAGTCATAAGCTGGGCGTCGCTAGAAGTGTAGCCCATTCCGCGAAGGATAGTAGGCATAGTGAACTTCATGGCGTAGTTGGGAACAGCGTTGGACCAGTTGGCAAAGAAGAGAAGCCAGATCTTGTAGTCGCAGAGGATATCCTTGAAAAGTCGAAGGTTGAAGTGATCGTTCTCCTTGTAATCTGAGGGCACAGAGGAGCGTCGAGCAAGCTGTCGGAGTTCGAGATATCGGATGTCGTCCGCATCGAGCCAGCGGGTAGATAGCGCTGGAGAGTCGCAGAGCAAGAAGAAGCACATGACAGCAACAAGAACGGTGAAGAGACCTTCGATTAAGAAGATCCAACGCCAGCCTTCGAGACCTGCCACGCCATCCATCTTTGCGATGGCGAAAGCAAGAAGACCAGAGAATGCACCACCTGTAGCAGCCGAGGTGTATAGGATCGCGATTCGGGTTTGGGTTTCGTTGGGGAGATACCAGTTGGAGATAATCAAGATGGCACCAGGGAGGAAACCAGCTCTGTTCAAAGGTTAGATAAAGATAGGCCTATATTGAGTGCGAGAACTTACTCAAAGATACCGAGGAGAAAGCGAATAGCCAAGAGACCAGCGTAGTTTTGGACAAGGGCGGTTAATGTCATGATAACACCCCAGCAGAAGACAATGCCTCCCATGTAGATGGACGGCCTCCTGAACTTGTGAAGGATCATGTTTGAAGGAACCTCGCAAAGCACAAAGGGGATAAAGAAGATGGCGGTAACAATGTTGTACTCAATGCCCTTGAGGTGCAAGTCAACAGTCATTCCTTCAATCTTGGCATTTCCTATTCTATATGAGCTTCTGAAAATCGTATCAAGTCAATTGAGTACATACCGATGTTTGTCTTGTCCAAATATGCGATCAAATACAAGAGGACAAGCATAGGGATGAGGCGCATCTGTCTGTGTTAGTAACGCAAATCGATCAGAAGAAGTCCTTAACACTTACATCAACCTTTCGAACGACTGCCTTCTTTCGTTCCTCAGGGAAGTTGTTCACGAAGTCGGCGTCTTCTTGGGAAAGACCGCCGCCCATGTGCTCGCTGTGCATGGTGCCAGACTTTTCGTCACGCGAAAGCTCGCGCTCGATGTCGAGATTCTGAGTCGCCATGTTGAGCTGATATCTCCTGGTATCTGGAAGTAGATGAAGGAAGATGTCTGATGAAAGAGGAAGGTGACTTGATGGAAAACGAATGGAAGTTTTTATAGCTGCCTTCACCCCTCAGCTGAATGTTGTTGCTCGTGTCATGCTGGCTGGAAAACAGGAGAGACGAAGGAAAATGGTCTGTGTTGAGAAATTTGTTCCCCGGATTCTGGGGTGAGCGTGTGGAGAGATGCGGGGGATCTTGCGAGATCTTGGACTAGCTAAAACTAGACAAATCATAAGGATTTCCGGGTACTGACTTAATCTATAATGGGATTGGGGTTGAATATCAAGTTTGCCGAGGGCAGGGTTGGAGTTGGCAGGAATCCGAGAATCCGAGGTCACGTCTCCGGACTCTCGACTTGGCTTTTCCGGAAAAGCCACCGGGCTTACAACACCACTCACAGAAAGGCTGCAAAACATCAGAGATTCTCCGGAAATGTCGGATTCGTTCGGCTCGAAAACCACCAAGTCCATCAGTTCGCCTCTCTAGATGTGAGACCGAAACGCGAGCTGCGGGCCTCTTTTGAGATATATAAGAAGACATTAAACTCGACAAATGGAAAACAAATCATCACATCAATCACATCAACAGCTTCATTCACAACAACAAACAACAATAAACTTGAACATCTTCAAGTAACATCTTTACTCATCTACATCTGGATACCACTACTACAAGTCTCCGGCATCAACCAATCATCACCATGTCTTTCGATCTCAAAGGCCTTGTCCCCGCCCCTGTCACCCCCTTCACCAAAGATGGCAAGGTTGACTTCGAGGCTATTCAACGCCTAGGTTCTTGGCTTGGAAGCATCGATGGCATCAAGGGTCTTGTCGTCCTCGGACATGCCGGAGAAGGAACCTTCCTTACCCAGCAAGAGCAGGTCGACACCATCAAGGCCTTTGTCAAGTCTGTTGACAACAAGATCCCCATCATTGCTGGTATCACCGGCGAGGGTACAGAAGTCGCTGCCCTTGAGGCTGTGCGCGCCAAGGAGGCTGGTGCTCAGGCTGGTCTTCTCTACCCATCTCACGGCTGGCTCCGATTCGGCTACCAGCCTGGCGCTCCTCAGGACCGCTACAAGGTCGTCTACGAGGTCTCCAAGCTTCCTCTGATCCTTTTCCAATACCCCGACAACACTAAGGCTACCTACAACCTCCAGACTCTTCTTGACATTGCTGCTCAGCCCGGTGTTATTGCCATGAAGAACGGTGTGCGCAACATGCGACGCTGGGACACTGAAATCCCTGTCTTCCGACGCGAACACCCCAATGTTCCCGTTCTTACTTGCCACGACGAGTACCTTCTCCACACTGCTTTCGACGTTGACGGCATGCTTGTCGGATACGGTGGTATCGCACCTGAGCCTCTTCTCGAGTTGATCAAGGCTGGAAAGGCTAAGGACTACGCCAAGGCTCGTGAGATCCACGACCAGCTTCTGCCTGTCACAAAGGCTGTCTACCACCGTGGCTCTCACATGGAGGGCACTGTTGCTCTCAAGCACGCTCTGGTTGCCCGAGGCATCTTGGACCACGCTACAGTCCGATCACCCCTGCTACCTCTCCCTGAGGGTGCTGAGGGAGAGATTCACTCTGCCATCTCCATGGCATCTCTGAAGAAGGTCGCATAAGATATTGTATAGCATAGTTCATTATAGCGATAGAATTGTTTTTCCGTTAATTAAAAAAATTTTAAAATTAAAGTCTTTTTGACATGTGAATGTTCTGAATATCTTGTTTCTAGTCTAAACCTAATCTTCTACTCTAAGTCCCTTGTAGTTTAGATAAATTAGAATAGGGAATCTGCTTATCCGGAACAAGGACAATGGGCGTGCTTCGTTGAGCAACAATTTGAGCCTAGATCCCATTAATTTTCACATTTTAATTGCCGCGTAAAAACTAGCCCTGACAGATCGGTTCTCGGTGGAGTTTGCAGGCATTGGGTATCGTCAACATTGACAGGAATACATGCAGGTGTTCGATTGCAATTAAGCTTCTGGATTTACTGATATGGGCATCTCTTTTTCTTTTATCACAAAACAAATGATCCGCTAGCTGATCCGAATATTGGAGTACATACACTCGTTCAATATGCAAGTCTTCCTCAACGTTGTCAAGATATCACAATAAAGTAGAGGAAATAATCATGGCTCTAGGGTATGGCATGACATGCTGATCTTTTGTGAGATTTGGAGACTACACGGATACAAAAAGGGAGTATCAAGGGTCTTGCAGCTAATTGCATTGAGTTAGTTAGATTACCTGAGCTTGGGCTTGGGCACGGCTGAACGGCATGGGTAAGAAACGTGTTGCTACAGTATGACGCCGTTAGTCTCAGCCAAAGTGGGTGAGCATCCCATATCCGAGGTCCTTATCCCAATCATGACAAGTCCTCCCCAGAACTGTTCCCACATGACATGTCCGGGCTGGTATAACCCCGCACCCTTGTCGTTTCCCCCAAAAACTCTCGGATTCTCATCTCCTCACCCACAGATTTCCGGTGAGTCCGAGCATCACCAATGGCCACTCCTGTAACCTCAACACCACTGTCTGAAGCATCAACATGCACGAATACTGGGACCTCTCGATCAAAGAGGATTCTACCGCTCTCTCCAGATGTATCTCGTGAATCCGAGAATCGCCGGAAGGCCTCAAAGGTCAGCCGGGCTTGCGACCACTGCAAGCTCAAAAAGCTCAAATGTTCCGGGACAATCCCTTGTGATGGATGCACGAAAAGAAATGTGAATTGTCAATATGACTCGGTGTATCGCAGAGGCAGGCCCCCAACACCACCCACAGTCGGTCGACAACGGCATTCCATGAGTTCTGCAGCTTCTACCGTCCGGCCGATAAACCCGGTAGAAGAAAATCCAGAGGTTATCACCACAAGATCTTCTTCCCAAGGCCCTTCTGGGCTCGAAACAGCAGAAATCGAAGGCCAATTCTTTGATCCGACATCAAATTTGACCTTTATCCATCGAGCTTGGAAGAGGCTAGCACAGCAGAACCAGCAAACAGATTCCGGTCTGTTGACAGGCTCTGAAAATCTCCAGCCCCTCATGTCGGCTGGCGATATTCCCTTCACCACCAAGGGGGACCAAAGCCTGTTGTTTGTTAGTCAGCCAGCGGCTCTAGAGCTATTTACCTACTACTTCGAGAACTGTGTAGTGACGTACCGAGTCTTGAATCAGCAATATTGCCGGTCATGGTTCGATGCTGTCATCAACAATTGGCATAATGGGCAACCTTTGGAGACAGACATTGGGCACGCAAAAGCTGCCATTGTTCTTAGTATCCTAGCCATTGCCAGCTTTCGCCAACATAGGATCACAGAACAAAGATCGATCCCAGGGATGTCTCTGCTATCTCAACAGAGTGAACAGTATTTCCTCGCCGCATCTGATCTGACAGCCCAAGAGACCGGATTACCACGATTGGAATCGGCACAAGGCCGTGTACTACAAGTTTTGTATTTACTGCAGACATCTCGAATGAACCAAGCTTGGTATGTGTTCGGAAACACAGTTCCCATCGTCACTGCGTTGGGTCTCCACCGAAAGTCCAATCATTATAGGAATGGAGGTCGACAACCAACGGATTATATAATCTCAGAATGCCGCAAGCGGACGTTCTGGGTTCTTTATACACTCGACAAGTATCTAGCGGTTGTTTTTGGCCGGCCTAGATTCTACCACGATAACGATACCGATCAAGACTTTCCGGACAGAGTCAACGATGAAGATATGACACCACAAGGGCCGTCGCTTGCCGAGCCTGCGATGGACTGTCATGTTGACGCTGTGATATTCCATGCGAGGTACGTGTATGCAGTCGTTTCCAATATTCACCATCTCATGGCCTTGTAGGATAGCAATCATTATCGAAAATGTATCTCGCCAAGTCTACTCGCTCAAGAAAATGCGATCGGAAGAACGTCTCGCGGCCGCGCAAGATTTTATAAAACAGCTACACGAATGGAGGCAGGCTCTTCCACCTCATTTCGGCACTGTGCGTCCCTCGAGTCTCATACCGATATTCTCTCGACAATCTACAGCCTTGAAGCTTGCATATTGCCATGCTGTGATGCATACCACCCGACCGTTCCTTCTTGATCACTCTGAAAACTGCAGTCCAGCCCTGCAGGAATGTGTGACGCAATGCATAAGCGCAGCAAAACTTGCCCTCGAGATAGTCGATTCTATGTTCTGTGAGCAATCGGTTTTGTTTCATGCTCTGTGGTGGATGCCATATGTTACGTTCTGTGCTCTAGCAGTTGTATATGTATGGGATATACAACAGAGGAACAATGAGTCAGTAGAATCTGACAATACCTTGCTCTTTGCTCTGGCAGAGAAATGCCAAAGCCATTTGGCAAGGACAATCTCTGCCGAGTCTGCTAGTCGAAGATACAGCATCATTATTGAGGAGTTGCGTCAAGAGGCTAGACAAGGTCCACAACATGCCAGCAGAACACTTCAAATGCTGAACTGTAATGAGGAATCACTCCTCTCCAGCGAGCACGAGTCTGGTACATCTATGGATGAATTGGGCTCCATGTTTGAAGACCAGGAATCATCCAGTTCTGGCCTCATGTCAATCATGAACCCACTTAGTCAGTGGCAGCCAACTGACTGGCTGGACCTCGACTCCTCGGTATGTGCATTTCGCTATTCATGAAAGACGTTGAATACTAACGGACTAGGCCTTTACATTTTGCTCCCAGCTTGATGATCTGATGATTTTTTAACGTTGAATGGTTCTTTGATGATGGCAGGCGAAAAGCGGTTTATGATACCAGAATGATACCAAATAGTCTATTGGGAATACTCAAGTACCACTCTCATTTTTATCTGAAGCAATTGGTATGTTTTGTTTGTGCCTTGTCACCGACATGGTTCAACTAGAAGCAAATGTGAGGCCAACCCCACTGATATGTAACCTCGGTAGAGTTATTGAATGCGATTTGATTTCCGCATCCAGTTTCACCGTTCGTATGGACTACTGAATAACTGCTTATCGCTTTTCACGTACGGTAAACTATTGAAACCGATGGCCAAACTATTGAAGTCTGGACAACGACCAGACCAAAATGAGCCTTCAGCTCGTGGTAGAACCAATTGTATCCTGGGCCAAAGTGGAACCCGATGTTCTAGGCCTGGTAGACGGCTCGTACCGATCCTTTAGCTGGTATAGCGCTGTAATATTGGTTTCTAGGGGGCTCTGCAAGTTGTCTAAATTGGCTTCTTTTCAGCTTCAACGGCTGATCGGCATATGTCGAGAAGCACATATAATCTCGACATAGTCACTACCTGTAGACCAAATTCATCAACATTTAGTATCTCATCCTTGAAAACATGACTCAACCACGAACTTACGACAAGGACTTTATCTCACGTCCAACTGCGGCCTCCAAGCCAAAGAGGATCATCATTTGCTGTGATGGAACATGGCAATCTTCCACAACGATTGATCCCAAGAAAGGCTGCCCGTCAAATGTCACTCGTATCAGCCGTGTTCTGGCCAAGGCTGGCCTCGATCGTGACAACAATGAGCGTCAACAACTAGTATACTATGACGCTGGTGTAGGAACAGGCGATATCACCGGAGCCGAGGCAAAACGACAAGGTATGAACCGGTTATGGTAGTCACGTTGAATCAGTGCTGACGTATTGCAGGCTCACAGGGTCTTGGTCTCCTCGAGAATGTCCTTGAAGCCTACAATTTTATTGTTGCCAACTACAATCCTGGTGACGAATTGTACTTCTTTGGTTTCTCACGTGGAGCCTTCACTGTCCGCTCAACGGCTGGCTTGGTACAAGAAGTTGGCATCATCAAGTCTCACCTGATGGCCCACTTCTTGGAACACTACGGTGACTTTATCCGTGGAGAAGATTTCAGCAAACCGTTTGTTGAAACTGGGCATTGGGCCAAGTTCCAAGCCCACAGCCCGTCAGCAGTCGCTTGTCCTGGTAAAGACACCGTGATTCAAGTCATCGGTGTTTGGGATACTGTCGGCGCGCTTGGCATCCCAGACATGGGCCATTTGATCAAAATCAAGAACGATTGGCTCCGAAAGGCCTACCAGTTCCACAACACTGATCTCAGTGCCAGTAAGTCGCATCATTCGGGAGATATCGAATTATTCTTCATGACCGTTAACTGACCTGTCATCACAGATGTTAAACATGCATACCATGCTCTCG
The DNA here is from genome assembly GCF_000303195.2 of Fusarium pseudograminearum CS3096. Classification (NCBI taxonomy): domain Eukaryota; kingdom Fungi; phylum Ascomycota; class Sordariomycetes; order Hypocreales; family Nectriaceae; genus Fusarium; species Fusarium pseudograminearum. Next base: position 4,387,410 of record NC_031952.1, on the reverse strand, counting down.
CCCTGGATGAACGTCGTGGCCCATTTTCACCTTGCCTGTGGTGTGTCAAAGGAGATAACAAGACCACAAAGCTCGTACAATGCTGGTTCCCCGGTGCTCATATCAATGTCGGTGGAGGAAGCTCCGACAACGCCCAAACTGACAAAGAGAAGAAGGATGGAAAGCAACCCACAGGCGACAATGAACGGCTTTCAAGCGTGGCTTACGCTTGGATGCTCGATCGTATTCGGCCACACCTGGCTCTGGATGAAGAAGCGCTGCAGATGCAACTTGCAGATATTGACCGTGTCATTCACAGCCCCGGAGACCCAAAGTTGAAAGCTTGGGAGAACCAGGAATGGCTGATGGGTAATATCGATGATAGCTATACCAAGGAGTACAAGGCCATGGGAAGCGCTGTGATCCGCACTCCCATGGACTACTACAAGCGTGAAGAAGGCTATACCGTCGAACGAGTTCACCCTTCAGTCCACTTCCGACAGGAGTACCACCGCAACTTGAACAAGCAACTCAAGGAGCCCATTACAGTATATGAGCCTTTGGCCATGGTGGGTTGGAAGCGTGAGTACGAATCAGATGGCCTTGGAAAGGATCTGAAGCCGCGAAAGGGCTGGACCTGGACGAAGTACAAGAAGGGTGCGACACCTGAGAATAAGAAGACAATGATTGAGAAGAGGATGTGGGAGTTTGAGATTGGTAATCTCCCAGATGATACAAGTGTCGAGAGGTGGTTGATCAAGAAGTCGTGGAACGTCGAGTCATATTTCAAGACAGTGGAAGAGGGATGGTAAAAGCATTGACTAATAGTTGGCACGAAGAAAACTTATGTAGTTGATAATAATTTCGCTCGTACATATCGATATAATAGGGTACTTCATTTACGTTCGAGTGATACTGTTGTTGTGTTGGTCGTTTTGGGGCATGTCACTATATATAATGAGCTTCACTCGTCATACTTCTAATGACCACTGTGAACGTGTCTTGACTATTATTTCTCTTGCTCTCAATCAAATTTAGCCTGTTAAGGTACAAGGATTTTTGTGGTAGGCAATAGTAAATCGTTGGTATTATGAAGTTTAATTAAATATTGACCGATCTCTCAGACTTATGACCCATGAGAGCTTATTGAACAACTCGGCGAATGTCGACGAGGAGGTTGCCATTGCCCCAGGCCTCATTGGCGCCTCTGACCTTGCCATCACCACGAGTGCACTTATCCAGAATCAAACCAGCACCGCGAGCGACCTCTTGGCTATATAAATTGTTAGTTAAAGTTTCACAGGGCTTTTCCTATTATATGAAGGGGTAAATACCAGGTAGATGTTCTTGTAGCAGCACCTCTAGCGAGGCCAGTGATCTGAGTGTCTCCACGTCGGCAGAAAGACTGGCCAGAGACAGTAGCAACACAAGCCTGGTTGCCTAGGCTGGCGAGATAACTGATACATGCAGCAGCTTCGTTGGCCTGTTCAGGTAGTGTCAGTTTTTTTTCACACCATAAGAAAGAAAGAAATTCTTTTTGACGCACGTTGGCCAGTTCACTGTTAGGACGGTCATCTCTGCATGTCACAGCACGCTTCTCAAGAGTGCTGGGGAGAGCAACAACTGTAGAGACAGCAGTGAGGAGGAGAGTGATAGAAGTAACAAAGTTAACCATGTTGGGCGGTAGGGTAGGGTGTGGTTATGTGAAGGATAACGAACTCGGTATACTGGTACAGAGAAAAAAGGCAATGTCTTTTGCAACTGGGCGTGGTCCTTTTTATGATTGTTTTTTAGACTACATATTTGCTCCGAAGAAGGATTTGCGTTGTTGTCTTTCTTCCCGGCAGACTTCCTACATTAGGCAGGACCATATTCTCTAGTGCCTGCAAGCTTTTAGGCTATGCAGTAAGACAAACCTCCCAAGATGGTTTGGATCGACAAGGTAGGGCTGGAAAATCTCGAGTTGAATATGGGACCCCTGTTGTTGTCCCTTTTTTCCTATCACCGCCATTGGCTTGGTAAGACTGGTACTTTCGCCGGGATCAGATATGTTCCACTTTCCTGGCTTGGGCTCGGATCCTTCCGTGTCACCGTCCATGCGATGGGGGCGTAGACACTTGGCAAAAACACGAAGTTACGTTCAAAGCGTTGAAGACCCGTATTTGGTCGAGGCGGTGAGGTTGTATTGTACTCACTGACCCCGTGGCACCCGTAGGATCGTGTGTCGTATATGTGCCAGTCAAAGCTGTTCATTGATGTGGATATTCATTCCATAGACAGGGTTACTTCGGAGAGTGATGGCAATAATTTTCTCACATTTATAATAGGGATCTATAGCAGGGTTAATATATGACAAGATCCTGCACCAAGAGTTTGGAAGCTTTTTATTGGTGAACAAGGCGTAGATTATGCTGGTAGAACGGTCGGAGATACACTGAAGCTTCCTGTCTTTCTCCAGGTTAGTCTCAATAGCGAATTCGCCGTCCAGTACATCAGTAACCAATGTCGTGATCCAGAGATTGATTTCCAGCCTAGGACAGAAACGATGTCGAAGATGCGATAAATTACTACCGATTGGGATGTTCGAATAATCCTAGCGACAGTTATGATGACTTTACTGTCCCAATGAATGACAGATTGACGGACAAAATACAGGCATAGTCTGGGCGCAATATAGGTTGGTGGGGTTGCTAAGAATGGCGAATTCATATAGTGTTGATTTCTCAGCATGGCTTTCCAAGAAACGAAGGGGGAAAAACACAAAGAGTTAAAAGAAAAGAAAGAAATACTCACCGAAGGAACTATTCGAAATATGTAAAAGGATATTATTGCTTATCATGATTCAAATTATAAAGTAGATGAATCCACTTGGTGGTCCCTAATAACAGTCAAATATCAAGCACTATAATTGTTTCCAATCCTTCAGGAATTGCCGATAATGCTAATCCTACGTTTCACCACTTTTCATATATGATCCTACATAGATTCTGGCTCTCAATTGTAGTCAATCCAAAACGAATGAGATAATTAGCAGATCCTTCAGTGTCTTATGATCGTGCACTGGCCGTATGGCTGCGCAAACGCACAGATAGTGTCCACAGCCTCCACCACAGAGATCATCAAAGATCATCGCAGGATTTGAATAATTTTACATTTGTAGGAAACAGGAGATAGTTCAAGCCTATCGAATATTATATAAAGCATTGGTGTCGACGCTGTATATTCTGCATTCCTCATCAGCTCAGCATTCCTCAAACACTTTGCATTTCGCACTTCACATTACAAATTCCAATTATTTCAATATATCAAACTTGATAACCACATATTAACCACAACAATGGTTTCCTTCAAGTCCATCCTTCTTTTCGCCGGCCTCGCCATGGCCGCTCCTACTCCCGACAGCGAGAAGTCTTTGACCAAGCGCTTCAACGGCGGCTGGTGCGGTGTCCACATCCACCTATTCAACGGCGAAAACCCAAAGGGATCCCATGAGATGAATGTCTTTGTTTACGATGGCAAGCAGCAACTTGTCTGGTCAAAGGAAAGCATCTGGGGCGACGGTATTTTAATGGCTGAGAGCGAGAATCTCCCTGCTGTTCTCAACATCAACACATATGGCGGCGGTGCTCTTGTAAGTCCCCTTTGAAGCCACTTCTTTTCCTTTCTTTGTTCTATGAATGTCCGACTGACACGTGTAAAGGCAACCTTCACCTACGGCGACCAGGATTGGGATTCTAATGAAAAGCCTCGCTGCTCTGTTGGATCCTGGGACGGCCCTCCCTTTGGTTCCACCACTCAGACCCTTGAGATGGACTGCGGTTTCTCTTGCTGAGCAGGTACTTTGGTGCGGCTCACGTTTTGGGTCCTCAATGACCAGACTGTGGCATCAGCAGAGATAAGAAATAGGCAGAGGCAATAGAAAGATTAGACGGCGTTTTGGCATCAGTCAGAAGTGGAACTTTGTAGCTAAACTTGAATTTAAATCATCTTAACCAATAACGCTCTGCATTCTTCTGTACCCAATCATAAACTGAAGAATATGCCTTTGCCAACCATGAGTATATAAATGCAAGCGCCTACTAAGAGCTCATGGGCATAAACATGGCGCAAGGAGTGCCCTCAAAGTCCTTCAGGTCAAGTCCTTTCGCATGCTGAAGCACCTGATTCACTCTCGGGGCTAGTGATTTGTTCAATGTGCATGGATGATCCATTGATCTGCCAGGGACACGCCAAGGTGGTGCTGTCAATCCAAGAATTGTGTTTCTCGCTTCATCTACCCTCCATCCTTCGAATGATGATGCGGCAGGTTTGGCCGCTGCTAGACCTCTGCCTCGCATTTGTCTCATCAAAGAACCCAGAAGCATACTGGAACACGTTTCGGAGCAGCCGGCTTTTCCTTCCAAAAGGTCTTGCTGGTAGCTGTACAGATGACCGAAGAGCGTGTTCAGGACGTATTGACGTATGTCGTCAACCTTGTCTAGAACCTTGTTAACAAAGGAAGGGAAAAGCAAGCAAGGATGTCACGTCACCTACCTAGTATTGGCTGTGGTATAGGCAAGTCAACCACATATTTGCCATTGTCATACATCAGAAGCATTTCAGTCGCGACTGTGAACAAAACTTCTTGCTTGAAGACCCAAGAGATGAACAACCAACGCATAGGGTCTTGTTTCACAAAGTCCTTTGGTTCGCCCAAATAGGTCAGCCACGCAGTCAAGACGAGCTCCATAATTTCGTGACAGCCATAGTAATCAACAATGATTGCTACATGTGAAAGTGTCTCGGCAGATATCCTCCTCGGGACGTCGCGATGGTGACCGTGGATGATGTCGAGAAGTATGACAAGAGCCTCGGCATCCCACTCTGACGCTTGGACCTCGTAGAGACCTTGTTCATTGAGATGAGACTCTTTGAACTTGCTCTCGAGCATGGCTCTGAAAACAGGCGAAGCGAGACTCAGATGTCTTGATGATACCCGAAACTCAATCTGTGTTGAACTGCCATCAGGCAAAGATCCTCGCGGATAACTTTGGTCATTGTCTAGAGTCATTGGTGAATCGCGTCGCGCTTTGTTTGTCTCTCCCAACCCCGCCTCACTGTGGCCGAGGCGCTCATATTCGGGCTCCGAATCGGCTTGGGCATCAAATTCCGCCTGCTGTACGGTATTGGGGTCTTTCAAAATGAGTAACGTGTCAGCGCGAGGGTCGAACGTGAACGGTGATGGTTTCATTTTTATCGTAATTGATAAGATGTATTTTTGTTTGTTTGTAATGTTTAGAAACTGAAGGGCCGTCATTGACTGAGGGGAAACAAAGGCTTGGCTTAGTATGCGACACGGCTGCGTCATCTGATTAAGTTGGAGTAATGTCCTTTGTCTGTGGATCAGCCACTAGATAGATTTAGCGAGAAGCTATTTGGAGTTGTACAAACTCGGACTGGTGAACGGTCAGTGCTTCTGTCGAATAGCCATGCATGTATTCAGCTTAATGTTAATTCGTTAATAGAACCAAAATGCCAAATATATTGTTTCGTAATCTATAATCGTCCAGTGAACTCCTACAATTTCGCTCTTTCTTCCCCGTCCAACTTTGCTTTCTCAACCGCATTCAGTTCTCGTCGAGCAGGTCCACCCCGGCTACCATCACCTAAGAAAGTATCTTCACGATGCTCAAACTCAGTATGGAAGCGCCATTTCTGAGACAAGTCACCAGGAAGAGTCTTCTTTATAGCCGCCGTCATATATTTGCCCAACACTGGAAGAAACTTGAAGGCACTGTAACGAAGTCAGCTATGCTTGTGTCATTGTGGTAAGGTGGCTTACTGTCCACTTCCGCCTCCACCAACGAAAAGGTTCTTATAATCAGGATGATAGTCCATTATGAAGTCGCCAGTCGGTGTATCTGTATACCAGCAAAGAGCGGCCCTCTCCAGTTCCCGGTCAGCAAGCTCAGGCAAGATCTCCCGTAACCCAGCACGAAGACGCTGCTCAGCATCAGCGGGGACAAAGTTCTTGCGCTCTCGCGAAACAGGAGGCGGGACTGAGATGTTCAATGCGACCGCGTTATTATCTCCCGCGGAGGGTGCTCTAGTGTATCCCCAACCGTGAACTGCAAACTTGAGCATCTTGGTGTCCTCGTGAGGAGGAAAGTTGAACCATCCGGTGGCATAGTTCACATAGATCGGAAGATCCTTGTACTTGATCATCTCGGCTTCCGTCAAACGGAGAAACCCCAATGCTTGTGCTGTAGATAATGTCGAGTTGTACGTGGGGACCAGACCCGAAGACCAAGCACCGGCTGCAAGAATAAAGTGATCGCCTGCAATTGGTGTTCCGCCAACTGTACGCACAGCCTTAATGACACCTTGAGCATCGCTGTCAAATCCCACAACAGTTCCAGCTCGGCCGGAAATGAAGGAGATACCCAGCTCGAGGCACTCATCGCGCAGCTGCTTGATTGCCTTGTTGGCATCTGCCCAACCACCAGATTTATTGAGATAACCTTCAAAGTTTGGCTGTGCAAGATCTCCTGTCAGGATAGGAAATTTCTTCTTCGTTGTCGCTGCGTCTGGCAGTGTAGTGTACGGCAGCTGTCGCTTCTCCAATTGGGCGATGGTCTTGTCGGTCCATGACTTCTCAGTGGTGCTTCTGGAGCCGGCGATAATGTATTCAGATGGATAGAAGATACCCTTGTACTTTGCGTCCTGGGACCACTTCTGGTATGCCTCATATGCAAGCGAGCAGTAGTCGCTGTCGCCATAGTCAAATCGGATGATTCGGGAGATATCTGAGCTTGAGCCATCGGGAACCTGCAATATGACTTAATATTTCGGATGAGAGTCCAATTAGAAGGATGATACATACAGGGGGCATATGCCTGTCAATCACAGTGATATCCTGGTGGCCCTCTAGTATAAGTTGCTTGGCAGTTGTGAGACCAAACAGGCCTGCACCAATGACCACGATCTTGCTGTTGGCGTCCATAATGTCTCTCTGTAGATAATTTCAAGATGAGGTTTGCTCTCAATTGATCCTTTGCACGCTGCTTATGAGTCTATGTACTACAGCTAGCTTTATATGGGCCCGGATCGAAGGTGGACGGATCAGAATTTGCAACGATCAGCATCCGGGCACGTGAGCGGAAGCTCAACTGACACTGACACTACGAAACGACGCTTGATACATGACAGACATGGCTCAGAAAAGGGTAATTCAGTATTTTATAAGTCTTTTTCATCTAGCGTAGGTAAGAAACTTGCAAACACGTCGTCCAAGTTGATTTGCTCCAACGCTCCAAGATCCAACGGAAACGGATCATATGTATCACCAACAATGCTGGACTGTTGTGCTTGGATGTCCACCAATGGCTGTATGTAATGCGTCGAAACTCGGATCGTACCATCTTGAGAAAGGTTAATTCCTTGAGAGTAAGATAATGATGGAGTAATTTGACTGAGTTTAGGATCAACCAATGACCAGAAGACATGTGGATGGAAGACGATCGATATGCCTTTGGCGGTGGGCGACTGTGGATTATTCTCCGCAATAGAGTCTAAACTCTTGAGCAGTTCAAGCTTGTGTCTTGTCAGATCCTACTTTAACACGAGAACGTCAAACTCACTTTATGTCCGATATGCGGCCAGGTAATCGAAAGAGTTCGAAGGAATTCCTTGCACCATGCAAAATCATCATTTGCTTTAAGCGCAATCTTTTGGTCAATTGCACGCTGGAACAGCCATGGTATAGTTGCAACAACAGCCACCAAGTGACCAACCAAAGGGTCATATATTCCAATGTCATTATCTTCACAGAAGCGGAGAAACTTAAATACCCAAGCCGAATGATATAGAGTCAGATCGACAGTTTGTTGAAGAAATTGTCGCGGTGGCAGGCCATTCATCCTATCGCGCATCGCCACAAGAGGAATAAACGGGTGATTCAAGATGGCGTTGGTTGCATGGGACGTGACTTGTTGCAGGACCCAAGGGATCCAGTACTCGCGGCGTTCGATCAAATCATGCGATTGACGCTTGGTGAAGTGCACACTTCGTAGGAGATGGATATGTGGTGTCTTTGAGTCGTACTCGTAAAGCTGAGCGCAAACTGTGTAGTGCATTGATCCAGGAGACCATGCATTTCCGACCTTACCAATTCGAATTTGATGAAGATACGATGATAAGTTGCCCCATATTCCAAGTATCTTGACGTAATAAGCTGTTATACCAAGATCCTCGGATGCATCCTCGGAGAAAAGATCTGGTGGGTATTCGCCGTCGCTAACGGGTGGTAGCGATGGAGGTATGGGCGCGCTTGTTGGGTACCTTGGTTCGTTGTCGTCCTGAGTGCTACTGCGTTCCAGAGGCGTGAAGGTCTGCTCTAGGAGAAACACAGTCCAATGACACCCAAGACTTGCTTCAAGATCGGATAGTGACTCGATGAGTGCGGGCTGTGATATCTTACGCAGAGCTTCGAGACGCGACAGAGTTCCGATAGTCATCCATGCCTGCCCTGGCTTACAGGCTTGGCATTTAGTATCAGTATAATATTCTACGTTTAAGCAGACTCTCCTGGAACATACCCGCGACATCAACCAGGACAAGCAAGCAAAGAGATTGGATAATTTCCAACCTCGGGATACCTTGCGAAGCAAGACGGGTGACTGTTTGTTGCGCGGAAGAAGCGTAGAACTCGACAGCTTGAGCTTGTTGGCCCCGATAAAAAGCATGCCTGCTATGTCGTACGGTGAGTGCAAGAAAGCTATCAAGGAGATATCTTGGCGCTGAATGCAAGTAAAGCTTTAGGTCGGGAAGCTTGAAAAGAAGTAATGGCTGTAGATGATGTCTGATGCGATATACCTCGATGAGATGATCAAGGGCATCGGGGGAGGGAACAGGACTTGAAGATTAGCTGACGTCTAGTGGGGAAACTAATGTCATACTTATCAGGACTAAAGGTTGCTTCAGGTATTGTCTCAGATATTATTTCTGGGCTCATACTTGCAACGCTCTCGTATGAGTCCACTGAGATGGGTCTTGCAGATGTATTCGGCGACGACCTAGACACAGTTTCTGTTCGTGGTCTAGAGAGTTAATAGTGATCCCAGTAGAGGTCGGGATGGACGGCACTCACTCTAGTAATTCGTAGATACCTTTCACCTGTGACTCCAAAAGTTGGAAACGATCTCGGAGGTCACTTGGATAGGCACTGCATGGGTCAGCAGGGTTTACAGCCCAGTCTCGGGGTGTAGTACTTTTTGTTGACTCTGCCACTTCTCTTTGTATTTGTTCTTGTTGGTTCGGTTGTCTTGTAAGTACATTCTTGGTTCAATCGCTGACAGAATGAACATGTCGGCTTTTCTCCCGTGCATTTGCTCTTCTTTTTGCTTGAAATTGTAAATAAGTAAGAGGCCCGGGAGAGAACCATTGGGTACGTACCGGCATGGCTCACATGCTTGCTTGCTTCGTGGCTCCATATCGAGTCGTTTTTAGTATCATTGGACAGTCAAGAACAACGAAAGTGATTGGGAATTGGGGATGGAAATGGGGACGGAAGCGGAGCAAGCTCATCTTATAAACACGTGAGCGGAAGGGGTCAGTCATCTCCACATCTTTAGTGAGGTCGTCATTCTCCCAGCAACTTACGAATGCCCCTCTTCAAGTCTAGTTACGCCTAGTACACAATGGGGAAAGGCCAACGACTTGCTAATGAGTTCCAATGGATGGAGGGACATGGCAGCTTTCAGAAGGAAAAGATAACATCATTCAGAACTCCTAACTATACATGAAGAACGAACGAAACAGAACAAATAACAAAGGAAAATGCTAGGAATAGCCCATGTCCTCATTCAAACATCATACATCCGTGATACTCTTCTCAACATACCAACCACCATTGTCTTGCTGTGTGGAGAACATCCAATCGCCCATGTGGCCTCTCGCGACTGATCCTTCTGCGAGTTACAGTAGTCTTGACTCCACCATCCAGCTTCCACTCTCTCGGTGCAACATACTTGCCTCCTCCTTCGATATTCTTATCAACCGCACCAGCAGACCACTTGTCAAACGCAGGTAGTTCCAGACCAAGACTGCTGTTCAGACGAGAATGAACGTCCTTGTACTCATCAACTGGCTTAGCCCAGCCCTGCAATTGATGATGTGAAGCCTTGAGAAGTTCCAAGTGGGTACGCGCTTCAGAGGTAAATCGTTGACGATCGGGATAAGCCTCGCCAAACTCATTGCCGCTGCTGCATGAAATCATCTCACGCAGAATAGTCTCGTGGATCGACATGGCGCTAGCCTTGCGACCACTATCGGCGTATAGAGCAGCGAGGAGACGGGAGAACTCAAGAGTCTCGACATCAAGACGTCCACGACTGCGGCGCAAGTTGTAGCTGATCAACTCAGCTGTCTCGATAGCGCAGGTCACGTCCTTACGAGCATATTGGGCGTGCACAAGCTTCTTGCCAATATCCAAGACCGCAGTAGACGACCATCCAGATCTCTGCAATCTCTCACGGGCGCTCCACAGGCGATGAAGCAAGACTTCGAGCTCATCCCAGTTCTGTTGTGCTCCAAGAAGTCTGATAAGGCCAGAGACATCCTCGAAGCGCAAGCAGAGGTAGTCAATGTTCGACTGCTTGAAGGCAGCGAGGACTTCAGACATGATCTCGCGAGAGGTCTTGAGCATAGCATTTCTGATCTTCTCGTCCTTGGCATCGGTGGGGTGAGGTACATCAATGCCTGCCAGGTACTCAGCAAGCTTGTAGCCATACTGAACATAGTCTTGGCGATGATACAGCTTCTGGGACTGGGCAAAGTGGAAGACACAGTGACCAAGCTCCTCTGCGCAGTGCCAGTCCTTGGCCTGCAGCAGTTCCTTGACTCTAGCACTACCAGCCTTCACAGCGAGAAGAGTGAAGTCAATCTTAGTAGCACCACGGTCCTTGCCAAGCTCGTGAAGAATAGCAAGATAGAACACACGAATATGCTCATCAGCCACATCCTTGAAGTAGGATGCATACTTGGTCTTGAACATCTGGAAGAGTCTCTTGTCAAGAACAAGGAGAAGCTGAGAGCACTTGTGCTCGACCCAGAAGCCTCTGAGCTTGGCACCACACTCGAGAACGACTTCAAGCTCAGTCTCAACCTCGACAACACGAGAGTACTCCTCATAGAGAATAGACTCGTAGATGATGGTGGCCATAATCTCAGAGTAGGTCGTTGCGCAGTCATTGGGGCAAAGACCTTGCTCAAAGGCGCTGAGGAAGACAAAGACAAGCTTGCTCAGATGGACGTCGAGCTTGATGGTGAGGTCATTGCAAGGGATAGATCCGCGGAAGACGATCAGATGGCGAAGTTGACGAAGGACCTCGTAGCCCTGTTGAATGAGGCTGACCTTGACGTAGATGGATGCCATGGTGATGGCGACCTTGAACAGAGTTGTTGTCACCTTGCATGTCGTGATCACTTCAGTGATGTGAACCTCAAGCAGCTTGACCATCTTGAGGTGGTACTCCTTCGTGTTGCAGCTGTGGTATAGCACAATAACATACTCAAGCTGCTTGAGAGTATCCTCATGCCAGCATCCGAGGGTAAACTTGAGATGCTCATAGGTCTCAACACAAATCTGGATGGCTCGGTCGATGGGAACATGGGCATGGCCTTCCTTCTTGCCGCCCGTCGTGATGATTGTCACGTACAACTTGGAAAGACGCTTCTTGACTGTGTGGACAGTAGTCTCTACAACAGTGGTTGTAACAGTCTTGGTCGTAGTGATCCTCTTGATCACCTCTTCGTAGACGGTGACAGACTCGTGGACATGATTCTCATGCTTCTCGCACATCTTAGCGAACGCAATCAAGGCCAAGATGTAAGCATAGGACTCCCCACCACAGGTTTTCTCAATGACCTCCTTGTACTCGACGGAGATCTGGTAGAGAACGGAGAACTCAACCTTGACGTGGACCTCAAGGACGTAGGTATACTTCTCGTAGATCTCACAGATGATCTCCTCGGACCACTTGTGCTCTCCACGATGGTGACAGACAGTCTCCCACACAAAGGCACAGAGCTCTCGGAGCTCAACCCACATACTGCGGCCGTGGTAGTGGCGACAGAGGAAGAGGGCAGCTTCAAAGGCATCATGGTGGCAATGCTTGATACCCTTGTTCAAGACGGTGACGATCTCAAGATAGTACTTGTACACATCTTTGTGACCAATCAACTTGCAGTGATGAGCCAACTGGTAAAGAGTCCAGATGGTCAAGCGATGCGTGTGTCCAAGGGTCTTCTTGTACCGTTCAAGGATCTCAATGTAAATCTCAATCACCTTCTCGTGACGGTGATGCTCCTCGTAGAACTCAATGAGAACGGTGATGGAACCACAAAGCAGCTCGTCCTCAAGGCTGCAAGAGGCTAGGCAAGCGCGGTAGATGCGAAGGTAGATGAATTCAGCCTTCTCAAAGTGGCCCTGGTGATGGTAACATCTCGCAAGGCGTCGTGCCACATGGACACACTCTCTAACTGAATGCTCAGAGAGAGTGATTGTGACATCAGTGGTCAAGATAGCCTTCCAAGTGATCTCGAGGGTTCGTTTGATGATCACCTCGGCCTCGGCCCAGCGGTGGTGCTCGAAGTAGATGCCGATGAGGGCCATGCAAGCTGAGTAGAATGCATGATCGAAGCCAGACTTCTTACAGCGGGTGTAGTGCGTCTCATATATCTCCTTGACAACTGTCTCGGTAACCTCGGTAGTGGTGGTTGTAGTCGTCTTGGTAGTAGTCGTAGTCTCGGTGACCTCCTCCACGACTTCAGTGATAAGGACAGTGGTCTTGCGAGCCTCTTCGTCATCACCCTTACCACAGCCCTTGAACCAGCCCCAGACCTTGGTCAAGATAGTGACAGTAATCTCGAGAAGACCAAATGATCTGCACATAGTGCCAAGTTCTCGGATCCAAATGACCAGAGTCTCAGTCTCACACTTGTGGTGCTCATACTCAGCCCAGAGACAGATAAGAATGGTGGTGGCTTCCTCATGGCGACGAACCTCTCGCAGGTACTTGCAGTACTCGATGGCAATCTGAATCTTGGCGATATGCACTTCAATACTAGCGTTGAGTCGGCAGCTGATTGAAATGCGGCGCCAGATGCTGATGAAGAGTCTCTCGGCGAGATAGAACTTGCCGCAAGAGTGATACGACCAGGCGAGCTTGATCATCATGGCGATACAGAGGTGGGAGTGGATGTCGAGTTCTTCCGTGGTCTCGAAGATGAACTCTTCCATCTCACAAATTCCTCGCTCGGCCTCTTCACCCTTGAGAACAATGTCAAGAGTGCCGAAGAAGGCACCAATGCGACCAGCCTCAGGAGACTTCTTGCCATAGCGGATGACAATAATCTCGTAAAGCTCCTTGTAGACGACAGTAGCACGCCACTCCTCATGAATGCAAATGTAGAGCTTAGCGAGCTTCTCGTACCAGTGAATGACCTCGTCGCTGGATTTACCATGCTTGTGCTTGCAGATCTCAATCCAGAAACGAATCATCTCCTCTCGGCATTCCACAATCTCTGTGCGCTTGGTGATGATAATAGTCTCGGTCCAAGTCAGGAAAAGGTGTGTGCATGAGCCAACAAATGTGCTGGTCTTGGAGAGGATGATCTCGCCCAGCTTGGCAGCCCGGTAGTAGTATCGTGCTCCGCATGCATGTGCATCAGAAGAGGTGGAGAACTTGACATGGATGTGACCAAGGGCAATGAGACTCTGAAGAACAGAAACATGCTTCTCTCCGAAGCAGGACTCACGGATACGCAGAGTCAGCTCATGAAGCTCAATAGTGTCCTGGCGGACGTCGTGTCTACCCCAGCAAGGTCGCTCAAGCAGAGTGAACATGACAGACTCGGGGAAAATGTCGCGGAAGCCTTGAGGTAGGCTGATCTTGCCGTCTGATGCGACGAATCCTGCATGTCGGAAGTGCACAACCCAGTTGCGCATGACATATCCCATCAAGTGATGTCTGCTCAGGATGATCTCGACAGAAGTGTCATCTAGCTCATCGGTTAGAAGCTCCTGGTCCTCGTCAAGGTTCAGTCGCGCATAAAGAAGCATCCTCAAAGTCAACTGAGAGTGAGCATCCTTTTCAGAAAGGAGAGACTTTCCAAGAAGACCTCTGAAGTATGCTTGGACAACAGCATTGCGGAAGTGAATACGACCGCTTCGGATGATGAGGAAATCACTGCACTTCTCAGTGACGAACTTGGAGACGTTCGAGGCGCTGGGAAGCATCGCCCTCTTCTGAAGATCGACAGATAGAAGTTCCGCGATCTCTGGAACAGAGAAGGAAGTGTTGGTGACGAGCATAAAGGAGAGAAGATACTTGGCCATCTCGTTCTTCTTCAAGTCCAACCTGTCCAGGCTAAGTCGAAGGACATCGTTGACATCACCACTAATGCTCCTCGCCTTTCCAAGGAAGCCATCACAAGACTGCTCCTGAACCAAAAGACGACCAGCGTAGAAGGCCCAAAGGAAGCTACCCTTTGACTTGGCGACAAGGTCGTTGATGACTTGCTCGCGGTCATGATGAATAACTTCATGGTAATGGCGTGAGTTGGAAAGCACCTGCTTGAGGTGAGCCCGAATGTCTTCTTGGACCTGCTGTTGCTTGATCTGGAAGATCTTGCTGCAATCCTTGAGACCATCAAGTCTTCGTGAAAAGGTGATGACACGAGTTCTTGAACAATCGGCGATGCAATCCGATAGAAGCTTGTGGAAGCCGACAGCGCTCTTAGCACCGCCTAGCATCTCGTCGCATCCATCGGTCAAGAGGATAAATGATGTGCTTTGACGCTCGGCAGAGAGAATTCCAGTGCGCAAGGTATCCCAAAGGGTTGCTTCAAGCTTGCCAGCGTCTGAAGTCTTGGAGTAGACCTCGAAGGCTTCAACAAGGCGCCCGTAGAGCTCGACATCGCCAACACTTCGCTCAAGAAGCTGGAAGACGAAGCTTTTGGCGCAGGCCAACGATGTGGCTTCCTTGGGGGAGTCCCAGGGGAAGTTGTAAGAAAGAACAGTGTAAGACCTGTAGTCGTAAGGACGCGCAAGTCTCTCTTGAACCCACTCGGCAAGAACACTCTTGCCAACACCAGCTTCGCCCCAAAGGTTGAGAGACTTGTCCTTGCTGTTGAGGAAGCTGCTCAATTGGCCCTTGATCCAGTGGCAGGTGTCTTCGGAGCGATCAAGATGCTCGTTGACCTCGTCATAGAGAGTGTTTCTGACCGAAGCCCCAGAAGAGGGCTCGAGACGCTGGCGGACAGACTTGAGGCTGATGGAGAAGGACTTGTAGCCAAGGCTGTATCGCCAGACACGATCGCACAAATCGTCCTTGGCCTTCCAGATGGAGTCGATGAGCTGACCAAAGGCTGCATCAAAGCTGATGGTGATGCTCTCATTGGGTCTCAGGCTGTCAATCTTCTGCTTGTAGTAACTGGCAATGCGACCGACGAGATGAACCAGCTCGCAAAGAATGTGGGCAGCGGACTCTTTGATGGAGGTGGACATGTATTCAAGGTCGGGAATGCGAGAGACAGTAGAAAGCAGCATTGCCAACTCATAGAAGGCGATGAAAGTGGGCATGAGCGCTTTGGCTTGGTTATGGCCAATCTATCAAGGTCAGCATTTTGTTGTCGGATAGACGAATAAAGAGACAAACCTCAAGAAGAACTTGGCAACTGGCTAGAGCAGCGGATGCCGATGAATGAGCGCCAGATGCGAAGGACTCAATCTTGCTGGCAAATGTGGTGATCTGGAGACCGAAAAACTGGGCTGTGCTGAGAACGCGATCCCAGTCGCTGCCTCGGCGAGGCATGTGGATGAGACGCTCATCGGAGATGAACTGGAGATAACTCCTGATGTCCATCTCATTGACAAACTCATCATCATAGTCATCGAATCGAACTATCAGCTTCCTGACAGTCCGTGTTACTTTGGTCAATCGCTCGTAGTCGTGAAGCTTGGTCACGACGGTTAACTTGGAAGTATTGGCATTGTTTGCAGTGATTGTTAGGCTGCTCTTGTTATCGACGTCGTCCTGTGAAGTTTGGTTGGATGCGACAGTTGTGCTTTCGCTCTCCCCGTCCGAGACTTCCATCTCGTTGACGTTCACTGCGACATCCTTGGGATGCTTGTCCTTGCCGATACCGGCAATGGATTGCTTGATGTTTTGACGAACGGACTCCATTGTTCCACGCGATGGGGAACTTTCTTGTGTTGGTATAGAAGATGCCGAAGTCTTACGTTTCCGTCTGACTATGTGTAAATGGAATTAGGGAAGAGAATTGAGGCTTTGAATCAATTGCACGTACTGTCAAAGGTTTTCTTCAAACCCAACATGCTCAATTAAAGATTTGTATAATGGTGGTACATGGACAATGAGCCCCTCGATGTGTGCACAAGACAGTCTCACAGGCTGGGTGTCAGTATTATATATCGGCTCCGACTGCTCAACGCCAGTGGGCTTATCAGTCGCAGCTGAAATACCTTGGGAGCTACCCCTCACAAGCCAGCCAGCCAGCCATATTCAGGGTTTACACACCAAGAGCTGGTCTGGATGCAACCTAGACAGAAATGGTCTTGAAGCAAAAAGTAATTATGTCGTGTAGCACCAATACTCTGACGGTCGAGAATGTCGATCCATTGACTGGCTGTAGCGAGACACACACATGCCACCGATTCTTCCGTGGTTGAGCTGGAGTGTAAACAAGGGTGGGAGCTCAGCTACTATTTGGCACTACCCAATTCGGAACGAGGCTTCAATAGTTTCGGCCGATCAACCCCAGCATTTCATCGGTTCGCGGTCGGCCTAGACCGTTCAGCAGTCGTCGGCTCAGCCAGACTACCGAATTTCATGCAAGCCCCGTCACAGGAGGGTTGTCCAAAAGTAGTAGCTCCACGTTCCGTAACTCTAATGTGGCTGGCTGACGGTTGAACAATTGGGAAAGCTGAGACATGTGGCACTACCCATTGCTAGGTACTTGGAGTCAGTGAAACTGGAACGCCTCGTACCCGTGGGCGCGATAGATCAACGAGAGGGAGCCAGATGAATTGATTGGTAAAGTTTGGTCCTTGGACACCAATATTGATGATCTAGCTTCTAAACTCGAACGATTACCATCGCGTATCGAAACGAAGTGTTCATGTGATTGACGAAAAAGCATAAACTGAGAAATGAAGGGAGTGTTAGTCAGACTTGATCGGCAGCGTCGGGAATGTCCTACGTAGGGGGTTTACTCCTCTGTGGAGGCCTGAGCTGGAGGCTGACGAGTTGAGGGATCAACCTCCTCTCAAACTCGTGGATGGCCTCAGTCTTGCATGGCTAGTTGAAGCTAATTAGGATGCAGAGATGCAAGTAATCGGCGGATAGTGGGAGACAATTCATGACTCGAGTAATTTCCCTCGCTTTTTCGACTCATTCAGTTAGCATTATCCCAATGGTTTGGTCGTGTCTCTAAGATCCCCGCAACACGTATCAATTATCTGTAAAGTGAAGATCAATGCAGCTCGCTTCTGAGTCAATGGATCAACATCCCTGCATATCTGCGGGTCATACATACAAAGCACATCTCGGAGCCCGACTGTGAGTTACACTGTGTGCGATCAGTGGCTTGTTCCGTAGAACAGACTTTTGACGATCTCAAGAATAGTGTCGCTTTTAGTGGCTTTATATACTTTTATCATCTAAACGGCCCGCGTCGGCGCGTGTCACTCACTATAAAAGGATCGGAAATTATCCGTAGGATGCTTCTCTCCGATAACCGTATCGATACAAGATAAGTAATAAGATAGAAAGACTCTAACCAATAATGAACTTAGTTCTGAATCTTAAAATACGTGCACCCAGCTGAGATTTGCTCGCCTCGCTACCCTACAGCTAACAAAGGAAAGTCCAAAAGAGAAGAGAATATTTCAATAAGAATCGAGAACATAATTAGAAATTACGGGGAATGATCTGGATTTAATTTTGTTGGCTTTAGTATCTCACCACGATTCAGTTTTTTGTTGGTGTTGATCGTAATGTTGACGCGTTTCTCTTCTTTGCAAAAATGTGACAACAACCAAGTCAATCTTATCCACCAGATACCCCGTGGAATAAGGGCTCATGAGATCATTTACAACATTACTAGGTGCTATAGTATCATTTGTGAATCTTTTATTGATATTCTCCAAGTTGTCTATAAAAGACCGCACGCATCAAACATCGAATGACGTGGTGTTTATGGCCATAGACGGACACGGAGATCTAAGTACACAAACCTTAACTGGAACATAGTGGCTTAGGCATGAGAAGCTGTTAGGGCTAGTGTATTTTAGTGAGACACAGATGATGCGTTCCGAGTTCCACAGACCAACGCCTACTCTTTCAACCGTGGCTGGGTGGTATGAGCCTTTGAGACACCCGTGCACACATTCCTCGACGCGTTCAGACGCGTTCCGTGCTGATGTATCACTGATACGTACTTCCCTTGCCTGAATCGCGACTTTTGCTCCACGGCAGCCTACTATGTGCTGCTGTGAAGGGAGATCATTCAAGCCAGATGGAAGTAAAGTAAAGAATCTATAGTGAATTTTAATCTGTTTACCGTTTTATTTCGCGATCATTCAATGTCTGCATTCACCGCGAAGCCGATGGCGTCAAGCATATCACTCCCTTGAGAACGCGACTCTTCAACCGGGGCTTTGTATTCGACTACATACACGCGACTAAACAATGCGAAGGATCCTCAACCATACTGTAACTCAGTTCCACCAATCAGTTGGCAATTGGGAAAGTACTCTCGGTCATCGAGCCGGAACCCGTATCGATAACAACCTGAACACCTGGCAGCGCCTTTGCCTCATTGTACGACCATTGCTGAGCGCCTGATTGAGTCGGTTAGTGAATATCTATGCTGTCACCCATAGCAGAGTTGACTTACTGTTAGGTCCTTGTGCACCAATGGTACACTTGACACCCTTGTCCAAAGCCTCAAAGTACTTGTAGGTGACAATGTTGGGTCGTGCTTCTTCAAACAGCACCAAGAAATGGTAGTACTGGTCCTTGTCTCCGTAGCGAGAGACATACCATTCAACGCAAAGGGAGCGGGAGGGAGCTTGACCAACAATCTCGTAATAAATACCTTGAGGAGTGTCCTTGTAGATGAACAGATCACACCAGAAGGGGAGCAGGGTATAAGCCGGAAGACCACCATTGCGGAAGGGGAGAGGCTGATGAGTGTATGTCCGGTCACCTGTGTCAAGGCTCATAAGGCCATTGATAGACACAAATACATCAGTGGATGAATGGCCATAGATGGTGATAGGGAACGAGGAAACGATTGGGTAGAAGATGTCATCAAAGTCATTGGTGGCTCCTCCCAGGCTGCCCACAATTGGAATCGGGTTCGAAAGAGTCTGAAACAAAGTTAGCGACTTCATTCAAGAGACCTGCATACGATTAGAGTCTCACCACTGTGTTGGGAAGCTTGGGCTTGTTGGCCTCTTCGAGTTGCAACCTGACTCGCTCAAGCTCAGCTTCCGCCGCTCGCTTAGCCTCTTCCTCAGCCTGGAGTCTCGCCTGGACATCGGCATCATGAGCATTGGCGGCATCTACCTTGGCCTGGAGGTCTTTGATGGATTCGTCAGAAAGTCGCTTGGCCTCGGTGGCTGCCTCAAGTCGTTGGTGGTCTTCAAGATCATGCGAGCTCAGCTCATCGATCTTGTCCTGAAGAGCCTTCTGTGTTGCTTGAGTGGATTGCTGAAGGTCTTCGAGGAGCTTGAGTTTTTGATCTCTTTCTTCCTGGACACCAGCCAAACTGGCTTCGAGTGTGGCAATGGTACTGGCCTGCTGGGTAACAGTCTGGTTGGCCGTCGCTAGTTGAGTGTTCACCTGTCCAAGAGACTCAGTAAGGCCTGCAATCTCCTGGTTCTTGGAGGTCAGCTCAGCTGTGGCACTATCAATGCTAGCGCTGAGCTCGGTGTTGGTTCTGTTAGCGGTGGCCAACTGTTGAGTGAGAGTAGTGATTTGCGAACTCTTCTCCTCGCAATTCGCCTTGCAAGTGCTCATGGCCTGTTGCGCAATGCTCAACTCTTGCTTGGTTGCTGCCAGCTCTTGGCTGTTATTGTCCAGCGCTGCCTGCAAGACAGCTTTCTCCTGTTGAGCCTTTTCGAGAGCATCATAGGCTGCATCAAGAGACGCATGATCAGCTCTATCATGCTCAGCCTCCCGTTCCCATCTCTCGTGGTCTTCGAGGAGTGTCTTGTCAAGCTTGGTCTTGAGGCGGCCCTCAGCAGCCTTGGACTGTTGAAGAGCTCTTTCGACGTTGCGAAGTTTGCCAGTCAGATCTCGCTCTGTCCTGGTAGCTGCGCTACGGGTGTTTGCAAGGCGCTGCTCCAATTCTTGCTGCTCATGGGCTTGCGCGCTCACTTTCGACTCCAGACTCTCAACCCTGTGAGACTGATCACGGAGTTGCTGGCGTAGAAGTGTCATCTCGATCGCATCATTTCCGATTGTGTCAATGGCAGCATGGAGCCGCTTCTCAAGGAGCTCATAGTCCTGATATGTGTTAGCTGATGTCATATATATGATTCATATGTACTCTGTAAACTACTTACCTCGGTCAGATGACCCGCACGGTCAATGAAAGCGGCAGCCCATGCCAAGTTCTCAGAGATACTGCTACTAAACGGCAACGGCGTAGTGATTCGTTTTATAGCAGAAAACTCGGTCGGCCGAGTGCACTCGAACATGACTTCCTCAACTGTACAGTCGGGTGGAAGGGAAATAGGTGTCCTGAAGGTCAATACTAATTCAAGGAGCAGATTGGGAGTCTTACTGAGCTGGACACATTGGGGTCTTGCGCTTTCGATGATGGACCATTTTGTCAGGAACTACTTCGATAGGAGAAGAAAGCTGTTCTGTATGTTCTTGATTGAATTATATGTCTTATCCTGTGGCAATTGCGATTTTGATAGCGGCGCGAATCTGTGTATTTATAATGTGTATCAAAGCCCGCATCGCGATAAACTCACAATTATCATAAAAACCCAATAATCCATTATAGGTAGCTCCGCTTGTAGAACCAAAAACCGTCTTCTTGTGTGACAACCATTGAACATCCAGAATCCTCAATTGTGGCTGTCGTCACATTAGGACCTCTGCATAATATTGACCCTCGAGGTTGTATCCAATATGTCTGGTGATTGTCAGCTACGCCATAGACCTGCTGTAAGTGAATTTATGAGCGTCTAGATGCTCCATTCAGCAGTGTTCTTTGGTAGTATTTGGCTGTGAATGGGCAGCCACCAAGTAAACCGGCGCAGCTGAGCGTTGCTGACACCGGCGCGGCCGCTGCTATGCAGACTTAACTTGAGGTAGTATTTCAGCCATTGGCATTGCGGCGATCTTCTCCTCTTCAAAATACGACTTGCCTTTGCATGAATTTATTGAACTTTGATCGTTAACAGTCCTTTCAGATACACCACAACCGAAGTCCCAAGTCTGCAAACAGCAAAACATGTGTCTCGAGCGCCGGGACACATTTCCGATTGGAGGTCAAACAAACAGTGGCTTGCTGACACTAACCAGGCATTGTCTTGATTAACTATGGTGAGGGAAAGTACCCATATCATTCGATATGACCTATGAAGTGTGGGAGATGCAAGTCTTATCAGACTCACCAACCCATGTCTGTCTATCACATGTTAGATTCCAAAGTTGTCACAATGTTTTGACGGGCACCGCAGAGTCGGGCTTGCTTCTGATCTTTTAATTCACTGCGTGCACGGTGTGAACGCTTTGATGGAACCACCCAACCCAAAGCGTCTTCGGCTTGATATGATTTATGATGGAAACCTTATCTTCAGGTCTTCGACTTGATAGAGCCATCAAGAATGCTGCAACAGTATGCAACACCGTAGCACATAATCAGAACACCTGTAGGGGGGGCCCAAGTCGAAGCATTGCCAAGAATGTATTTGAAATTACTTCGAGCGGCGAGGGGTAGGTGTCAAAGCACTTCCAATGTGATCCTTGTTGTGTACCTCGCTGAAAGTTTTAACCCCATTAGTGTTTACGCGGTCCACTGTTTAGGGCTACCTAAGCAAGGGTCTCATATGCATACTACCTACCCAGCAGCTTGGTCAAGATTGCCATAAAATGAACCACGATCCATGGTATGAATTAAGGACAAGGCAAACTATAGCTCCGTCCGTGATAAATTATAATTGGATTTGAAAGTATCACAGTTTGTCTGACACTATAAGATGAGGCAATATTTAGCGATTATCGCTAGTGCTGAATCCTCCAGGACGAACATGATCAGCTCGCGATCCTCTGAGTTCAAAGTTGAGAATCTCTGATCTTGCAGACGATCAAAGGATTCCAACCCTTGTTTCCGGATCCTCAGCACCCAGTTGAAACTGTATGATAAAATAGCTTCGTATATCATTATATTGCACCTGTTTACCCTTGTCGCCGCGGTGGTAACCTTGAAGACAGTCACAGCCGACTGGGCTAGTAAATAACTCGACTCACTCTATAGCTAGATACAGGAACTGTAGATTTGTAACACCAGTCACTCCATAATATGCTAGCGACCTCTTGCACATATTATTATGATTAAATCGCCTAGTTAAACGATAATTGCCCGAATTTAGGTACTTCGAGGCCTATCTCGTGTTCCTCAAAATATCGTCTGTACTTGATGTGTCGCCATTGTCCTTCGATGACGTAAACTCTACTTGGACTTCGTCAACGACGACAATGCCTGGTTCATTATCCTCGTGATATGGCCGTTGAGCCCGACCCACGCTATGTAGCTCATATTTATGGCTCGCTTTGTCTCCTCTCCACTTATGACTTCGACCCTGGCTGCGGTCGGTAGGATGCGACATATTTGAGGACCCCCTGGTCACGAATTTGCTGAGGCAGGGAAGATGCTTTCGAACAAATGGTTTCAGATGAGCAAGGCAGTTGCATATAATGCCTGTATTCATCTCTATGCAACTCCACTGAGAAGTTGAAGCCTGTGTCCAGGTAACGTCGGGGTTGTTCTCCATCTTCTTTACGTATCCGAACCGAATGCATGAGACGATGACAACGCTGGATGTTGGTTAGCAATCGTGATCGGCGAGCGATGGGAACAGGAATAACAAGGTCATGTTACTTACGCAGAACCAAGGGCAAGGAGTAGTCCAGCTGTTATTCGTTGTCTCAAAGGCATGTTTAAGCGATGGATCAAGGGTATCGGAAGGACAATGACTATGGCGTCGCTGACAATGTTGAGCACGCCTTGTGACACGGTAAGATTGACGACGCAGGCGGTTGTTCCAGGCTTGAGAGGATGGCACGGCCACGCTAGCAGTATCGTGAAAACGATGGTATAGATAATCAGTCCAGCGGCTGTACCATAGATTGCCCAACGAAACCCGCGGTTCGGAATGAGGCGGTAGTATAGAACGAGGATGGCCAACTTGGCAAGAGTAGGGGGCCACACGTATGTAAGACCGAGAACAAGCAGAAGCTACCGATGACATAAGTTGTTAGTAGCTCAAGGTACTATATTGATCGAATAGAACCAACCTGAAAGTATCCGGTAAGACTACTTGCTCTAACATTCCAAAGATGCTTGCCAAAGCCGGAAGGAATTGCTATAGAAACCGTTAGCCATAGGATAGTAAAGAGAAATATGTATAATATCTAGACACGTACCAAGCATCACGCCAATAAAGAAACCCATTGATACTCCCCATGATAATATAATCAAGGCTACCCAACGAATGTCAGTATCAATGCATAATACGACTCCACTAGCTCAACTTACGGATGTCCCAATCCAGCTTGCGAACAATGACGATGCCCGTATAGAGACGCAACATCAATAGAATGGTCGCAACGGCGAATGTACATGAGTAAATAACGACGATTGACTTCTGAAGGGGGGAGCTTCCGTCAAAGTCGGGAGTTACCCCTTCGGGAGGGGGCATGCCGCCAACATCTTGTGACATCTTGGAAATGCAATTACCTGTCCGATGTGATACAAACCCAAGTCTAAAATTTAAAGAGAAGAAGTGGTAAGTTATAACAGCCTTTCAGAAGGCAAAAGGGGTCGCCAAGACTGTTTATGAGACATGCACAGGGGAAGAAGATACGGGAATTGGACCCGGACAGGTGGCAAACCATTCTGGGTAATGGGTGTTACATGGTGCATGTCATGTGTAAGCAGAGAGCTAAACGAAAATGCAACGAAGGGATCAACTAAAAATCATGGAAATATTCCAAAGAATGCGTGATTTGGCGCCACCAGATGACGCTATGCGAGGGTACCTGGTGTTTACACACTGGGATCATGCGTTTAAAACTTGTGTCAGTGGCACGGCCTGGTATCTAGGGCTCCCCGGTGCCGTTGATATTAGCGTTCCATGGTTTGAACTTTATTCTGAGACGACAAAAGGCGGATGCAACGAACACTGATCGCCAATCAATCCATCCTCTCGTACTGATTAGTTGCCGTTTATCTTGAATAGCGGTAATTTATGCCGTGATTCTAGCAAGCCTGGGCATGCACTCCTGGGCCGTCCAGAAGACAAAGCGTAGAGCAATATCTCATGCGAGGTTCCATCGGTTTCTCAGCTTTGGATGATCCCTGGGCACTAAACGAACCCACGGACGTCCGGGCATCTCCTGTTATCATCCGGCATCTTCTCTCTTTCCAATCCATTCGAAGTCTCAATCCATGTGAACTTTAAATTTCGGGGAGTAAATCAGCGCTCCAAATCAGGCACAAGGCGAAGAGATTGCCTGAAATGAGCATTTATTTGCGCACTTGTGGATCGTAGATTCAGGATCATGGATCGATATTGAACAAAACTTTATTTCACAAGATGCAATTTCGAGACACTGGTCCTCTCTGGATAGACGAGTCTCGCTATCATCATCCTCTCCGTATGTGCGTTTATGCACATCCATGACTCTATCGCAGTCTGGTTCGCTACAACTCTCAGGGGTCACAGATGTCAGCAGGTATTTGAGAATATTCATCTCACTGCTGACATCCCGCATTCATCGTGGGAACTACCCTGGTAATATGCGTATATTTCAGCAGTTCGCTCAGACAGTAAGCACTTGTTTGTATATCCTAATCCTGCCACGGTAGAAATAGCTATGAAGTCGTGGGACTTGGTGCCTGTGACCCCTGCGGACTCAACGACTCAACGACTCAACGACTCATGTCCCGCTAAGTTAACTCAGGGGTGTGCCGAACATCCCCTGCTGCCGAACAGCCCTGGTCTTCTGATGATATAATTGGTTAATATTTCTTATCTTAATGGATCAGATTATCTAAGTACATAATGAAAAGACCAGGGCTGTTCGGCAGCAGGGGATGTTCGGGACGCCCTTAGTTAACTTAACTAAACTCCATTGTCACATACTCTGTACATACAACGCTACAGCCCCCACGTATGTCTGCATACATGATCATCCTTGCTTTTCTAAATCGGCCTTTATTTGTCTACATAGTGTGCGGACTCTCCGTTCAGCTAAGCTCCCAGCAGCTCTATGATCTTGTGGTCTTCGATCGCGGTGCAGTGTCGCTCACTCATCACATCGACAATCTCACGTTTCTGCATCATAGGCCCTGCAAGAACCCATGCAAACCCGTGGAATGCTTGTTTCAGGTACTCATCCCAGATGTCTTCCAGAAGCATTTCCGGTCCTCCTGCAGCGTGCAGAGCGTCCAGGTAGGATTGCAGAAGCTTCTTCTCGTGCTGCCGTCGGTCATCAATCGAGAATGCTCCAATGATGAAGTAGGCTACATCATGCATAGCTGATCCAGGATGGATAACTTGCCAGTCGAGGAACCCAGGTTCTCCCGAGGGCGCAATAAAGGTGTTGCCAATATGTGCGTCTCCATGTACGAGACAGTTCATCTTGGTCTTGGAGTCCCAAAGTGCTTTAAACGTTGCCAAGATGAGCTCCCGATTCTCCATTTGTACCGGAACAGGTGGTCTAGCATCCGGGGCAAAACGCTTTCCCCATTCTTCTGGCGCCAATAACCCGACAACAGCATCTCTCAGGGACAATGTCTTGCTAAGAGACGGGATGTCGTCGCCGCGACTACCCCATGTGCTGGCATGCAGTGTAGCCAACTGCTTGACACTCGCCTCTACACGACTAACGGGCCATGTCTCAAGAGGATTACCAAAGGAGTACCCTTGCGCTCTGAGATCTTCGAGGACCATGAGGCCCTGGCCATTCACAGTATCGGTGCCAGAGTAGATGGTTCGTGGAAGAGGGATCTTGAGCTTGGGCGCAAGATAATAATAAAATTCGGCTTCGAGTCGGTAGATGGGAAACATGAAAGGGAGAGAGGCTACGAGAGCTGGATTAAACCCGCCCTTGACACATACTGGTGTAATGGTGTCGTCCTCGAAAGTTAACTTGAGCAGAATCTTGGAGGCTGTTCCATGAATAGCCTCAACGAGGGCGACCTCTTTGACTGGCTTTTCGAGAATCTTGGTAAACCATGAAGCGGTGAGTTCCTCTACCGTGAGAGGCAGAGGGTCACTCGACTGTATAGCACCTTGCATTGTATAGGTATGAACTTTGGTATTTGTTGTGGAAAGGAGGGGAATAAAATATGCTGTAAGAATCTGTCTAGATAAGAGCTGATGAGGGCAATTGATATATCAGCGAGGGGGAAGATGGCCGGTTATGCCAGGTAATGCCATAGGGTCTAGTGTATCTCTATCCTTGTTGGTTGTGACCAACCTGAACCTTAGGTATTCAGCCCGTAAAGTTATCCTTGTAGTAAGAACTAACAACCCTTGCTCGTTTCTACATGCTCGGCAGGGTACTGTCGGCGAAGAGTTAGAGTGTTTTGCCTAGCCCCAGCACCGGAGACCAATTCAACAGTACATTGTACCTATCACTATGAAGATGCGGCTTGGCTTGCTTTGTCTACTCTACATTGTGAGATTCTGATGCTAATTAAATCTAGGCGACCTTTAAGCTTGGCGAGAGCGGTAAGTTACCAAGGCTAGGCACTCTGTACAAGGCTTTGGCACCGTGCCTCGTCAGTCGCTAATTCCATAGCTACATTCGGGGTTCAACTACAGTCCGTGACAAAACGACAACCGATTACAGCAGTGGTGACGCGCGTCTGGCCCCTCAGACTAGAACCAGGATATCCACCTTGAGTTACAAATAGGTAGCAAGCTAACTGGAGTTGCATCAAAAAGACAAGCCCAAAATGCAATGTCGCTTCAACTGTTGAGAGTCTGTCAAGATGAAGGTGTCTCTGCCGACGAACAGCATGAAGCAATTGACCGGACAATTATGACAAAAGCCCGATGGACTTTTTTTCTTTTTTGAGAGTTTATGCATTACTCAGGGGCGTCAGTTAAGCGAAGGATCAGTGATAGTCAGCGTTAGCACTGTTTAGAAACGGAGGCGTCAGGGATCAGTTCCGAAATGTGTGGTCTGGTCTGAAGACTTCGGCCCGGGAATACCGACCAGTCAAGAATACTTTACAGTCTCTCAACACCCACCTGTTGATCAAAATGCTCTCTATAGTATCTACTGATCTCCTTCTTGGATGTTTGAGTACCCAAATACTTGAATTCCATAGCCAAGCAACAATCGTGTTGGAAAATTGCAAATATTTCAGGACAAACGTCCATTTCGGACCTCAGCCGAACTTCTATCTAATCTCTAGCTTAATGACAGTCGAAGGGCGCATCGGAGATGTAGATGAGTCACAAAAAAAAACTCATAGATATAAAAACAGTATATTATATCACCCTGTAGATCTGCATCTTTCAAGTCATAGCCTAACTTTTTGAAAACTCTTACACGTCCGAGCCTGATCTTGCATCACGTTAGCGGCATGGCATCCTTTAAATCGAACTGCCAGTCATTATCCTGGACAAGGGGCGGATTCTGGATATCTACAGATCCCTCTCTATTCCCCTTATCTCAATTAACGGAAATCTTCGATTCGTCCGCGTTCTACTGGGCAAAATCTTTAACACCGGATGCCTTCCGAGAGACTCTTGACAACTCACTTTCCTTTGGCGTCTACGAAAAATCTCAATCAGACACACCATCGGACACCAGACTGGTTGGCATCGCTCGATTGGTTACCGACTTTGTCACCTTTGCATATCTCACAGATGTATGGGTTGATCCAAAACTTCAAGGGAAAGGATTGGGAAGCTGGTTGATCCGTTGTGTCCAGGAGGTTTTGGACAAGATGCCGCATTTGCGACGAACAATGCTTCTGACAGGAGATTGGGAGCGGTCTGTACCATTTTATGAGAAACTCATGGATATGAGCTTGGTTGAGCCCAAGAGAGGCGAAGGACTTGCGGTTATGGAAAGCAAAGGAAGAGGTCACCCATCCTATGGCAAGGCGGGTACTAGCTATACCTGACCGCCATTACGGTTTCACGACAGTTATGGGCTAGGGTGGCAAGCATGAGTGATATAATATATTATTTCTTCGGCAATCTCGCAGGTGAAGTTTAGCTACATGCCTGTATCGAACGACCGTGCTATCGTTTAATAAAGAGTACCATCGCTAATCACCAGGATCGGGCTGCACTTGGTGGCGGGTCTCAACTCAGCTGCCAACTCTCGTCCCGACTTCCAGGTTCCTGCTTCGAGCATCTGAAGAAGGCTTAAGTTTACCCCACGAGGCTTGTAATTGTCCTGGAGCATCTGATGCAATTCGTCCAACAAAGCCACAGTCATAGCTCTCCATTCAACGATAACATCCGATGAAGCATCAAACTGGGGCAGATCTTGGCCCGAGTTTTCCTTTCCAACTTGCAGATCGTCATTTTTGAGCTTGAGGACCCCAAGATCGACATACAGCCCACCGTTACGGTACTCGGGCAATCCAGTCCCAAGTTCCATGTTCTCCCAGGTGTATCCCAATTGCCTTTCAAAGACAACAGACAGTGAGTAAGCCAGCCACTGGGTAAGTTTGTGGAAAGGTTGAATCTTGCTCTTCTCCTGACTGTTGCCCTCCTTGTCCGCGATGCTAGCGAGAACTTCAAGAGGCCATGCATCTCCGATCGGTTGTCCATTGAAGACAGTTCTGTTGCCTGGCCAAGAGGGGATGAGAAGAGATTGCAAGCAAGACCAGAGCTGTTCGTAGCCTAGTGTCTTGGAGTCAGAAGACTTTGTCATGAGATAATCTGGAAACAATCGGTTAGCATGAAGTATTCAAGGTAGGTGTGATTGGAGGTTAACCTACCAACCAGGTTACCAGGTCGTCCGGACTCTCCAAAGACATCTGGCTGCTTTAGTAGAGACGAGCCGACGGCTTGAAGAAGCTGAACTCGTGATGGAACGCCGACCATGAGGTTGTCAGCTGATACTTGAAAGTGGGTGTTGAAATCCGATTCTTGCAACTGAACCAGTCCCTTTCCTGATGGCGGTTTTAGCTTGAGGTTGGCCGATGACAAATTAAAACATACCGTCCACTCTAGTCTTTGCTGAATCGTCTGAGCTGAAGGCGCCAGCCTGGAACATGTGAAGCGAGGCTACAGCGATGCCCTCACTGCGGACGACTTCTTGACCAGAATCAGACTCCTTGTAGCGCCAGACATCGCCAGCACCGGCATCCAGGAGAACGGATACAAAGAAAAGATCAATTAGTCGTCTTGTAATCTCAGTCTTGTCGATGTCGGCTTCGCTGGACCACTGTTTGATCAGAGAATCAACACGAGCAACACCTCCAACATCGAAATGCTGCCAGCGACCATGAGGTGGAATTGTGTCGTACTTGTCGGGACCAAAGTCACGCTGAAAGGATCAATCAGTATGTGTATCTTCGTGTAAGATTGTCGATGGATTACCCACGTCAATAACCTTTGATACGTAATCTGCAACCTCGCTCATGCGGCTCTCGTCATAGTCGAAATGCTTTAGTTCTCCCCGCTTCGCAGCCTCAAAGACTTTGTTGGCATGAATTCGAACCGCTCTTAGGGAAAGCAAGTAGTCTCTGTCAGTGTCCATGATGAATTATAGGATGAAAATTGTTGTTTCTTGAAAGTTGATGTTTGCAGATGTTGTTGGACATCTAGATATAGATACAGATAAGGCGGCGATAGACGGTGAGAGAAAGGCGGGGTCGATCTTTGGTACGTGTCGTCCGTCCAGCTTGTCATGTCATACAGAACTAGCACCAACCCCTCACTGTACAACCAATCAGTCTTTTTGTTTATCATTTTCCTGATCCAAGTTAATATTAATAATTGATTGTGACTTGGATACGGTTGTTGGCTGTAACACGTTGTGGTTTTCCTACAAAAAGATCTGTGTGTCGTCCATAGCTGCATGAAACGTGTCATGTCGTCGAGCTGCAATCGACCTTCTATTTGAAGAATAGTATGTAAATAATAGCTTCCATCTTCGGATCAACCAAGGATCACCATCCATGGGCTGGGCGTAAGACGGAATCTGACAGCTCTGATCCGGCAGGCTTTGAATTTCCTATATAGTCTTCAACAATGATCTCTCTTTCGTTTTCTTGCCGTGATTGATCTTATGATCCAAAAGCCTCCAATTCTAGGGACTTTACCATGGCAGACATTTCAACTTGCCCTCCCCTAACAAGGGACTCTGTTATCGAGGCACATCGCCTAATTGAGCCTCATGTGCATCTGACTCCAGTCATGACAAGTAGCTACATTAACAAACTTGCTTCCACGCCAAGAGACCCCGCCTCTTTTGCTGGTCAAAACAGTCCTCTGCAGCCTGCCAAACCTCAGTTCAGGCTGTGGTTCAAATGCGAGAACTTCCAACGTGCTGGGGCTTTCAAAGCACGTGGAGCTTTCCACGCCATTGAACGATTAAAATTGGAGCCTGGATGGGCTGAGAATGGTGGCAAGGAAAAGGGTGTTGCGACACATAGCTCAGGTATCTTCCATTTTAACTGTTACTTTGAAGGTCACTTTGCTGATATGTTGATCCTAGGAAACCATGCGCAAGCGCTTGCACTAGCTGCCCGAGAAAACGGCATGCCTGCTCATGTCGTGATGCCTTCAATCACAATCCCAAGCAAGGTCGCTGCTACCAAGGGCTACGGGGCAAACGTCATCTTCAGCACTTTGACCGATCGCCTTGCTGTTGCTGAACAGGTCGTAGCTGAAACAGGCGCACGTCTTGTTCCGCCGTATGATCACCCCGATATCATTTTAGGGCAGGGTACAATGGGCCTCGAACTTCAGCAGCAGGTCAAAGGCCTCAACGGCATCATGACGCCCTGCAGTGGTGGCGGAATGTTGTCGGGAGTAGCATTGAGCTGTGAAAACACAGGGATCAAAGTCTTCGGAGCTGAACCATCATTTCAAGGCGCGGATGATGCCAAGCGGGGAATGGAACAAGACGAAAGAATCACCTATGTGGATAGTATGTCCATTGCTGACGGGCTGCGCTCCTACCTGGGCGTTTATCCGTGGAGTATCCTCTACGAGCGAAAGCTTGTTCACGGCATGTACAGCGTGTCAGAGGACGAGATCAAGGCGGCAATGAAGCTGATCCTGGAAAGAATGAAACTATTCGTTGAACCAAGTGCTGCTGTACCACTTGCTGTAGTATTGTTCAACGAAGACTTCAGGTCCATGGTTGAAAAGGAGGCGAAGGGGGATGTTTGGGACTTGGGCATCGTGTTGAGTGGGGGAAACACTACAACAGACAGCATTACAAAGCTCTTTCCGAGCGACGTACACACATAGAGGAATATCAGAAATCTCATGCAATGACGTGATCATAGCGCATTATTCTAGGGTAATTACATCGCACGTTACACGCACGTTTGGGTTGCTTTGCCTGTTTTGCCTTCGACAATCCGCTCCTCCAGCTCCAAAGCGTACGGGTCCTTATTTCCGGTAAGTGTACCCTTTGTTATCTCGTTAACACTCAATGCTGCTCTGTCCCCTCAGCAGAGGGTGGAGATACGCATCGGTGCTAGTAAGCCGATCCTCTGGTAGCCAGGTAAGGGCACCTGACAGGAAGTCGAGAAACCTGTCCCTATCTTCCCCGGATAAGTTTGTGTTGAGAGATTCAATCCTACACTCAGGTGGGAGGGGAACGGGACCATGCCAGCGACCTGTAAGAATGGAAAGGAATCATAGTTAGCAGGCTAATCTAAATATTGTACTAGACAGGGGTATTGTCACTTGCCTTTTGCATCCCAATACTTGCTCGTCTCGTCGCTTCTCCTGAGAAAAATATCCGGCGGTGGCCCAAGAAGTGCCGTCATTGCAGCTAGGTGATGAGCATCATTCAGCTCTTGAGACTGGTCATAAATGCGAAAGAGGCCTTCCTGATGCAGGAGATCCCAAGCCTAGGGTAGTTAGTAGACCGTACTAGAGGTAGACAATGTTAGGGTTTCTCACCAAAAGCCCAACACTCCAGATATCTACAGCATCCTTCCAAGTCATATCGAGAATGACTTCAGGAGCGCGATACGGCACTGGCATTGCGTTTCCGCGGTGCACATCCCCGATGCGCGCCTGTCCGAGATCACAAATTGTAAGGTCACCAGCGCCCCCCAATATGTACTGAGAGACGTGGATGACGGTGTCGCCAACGCACTTTCGTGCTGACGGCCGATGAAGCTCATTATCCTCCACTTTGGAGAGAATCGAGTCGTTGGTTAGGGCAATGAGAAGGTTATCCGAGTGAATATCTTGGTCTCGTTAGTCAGGCATTATATTGTAGAAGGGGCATGTCGGCGGCTCACCAGTATGGATAACATTGGCATCGTGGAGATAGTCCAAGCCCAACAGTGTTTGATGGAGAGCACCGATGACGAGATCCTGCTGGAATACCTTGTCTTTCTGCAACTCTTGTAGAGTTCTGAGACTCATTCCCAGGGGACGCATGATAAAAACACCATGTTCGCCATGGGGGCCATTCAGTTTGAATGTCTGTTGAAATTGTCGTACGTGTTTCTTGCCTGCGTGATCAAAATCGAGGTCGGACAAATGTTTGGAGACTAGCAATTCTTGGTTGTGCTTTAGGGTATTAATATGAACTTTCAAAACCCAGAATGTGTCGTCTCTAGAATAGCAGTGGTCAGTCGGGGGTTCAAACGACGAAATGGCACTCACCTAAGATCTCTAGACAACCACACAGTCGAGGTTGTGCCGTAGCCTAGTTTGGCCACTACCTGGTAATTTCCTTGGATAACCTGGCCGATGCGCATGGGGTAGTAGTCTTGGTGTCGGTAGTAGGGTAGTCTTTCTTCTTCTACTAGCTGAGATGGGTCAATCCGCTCGAAGCCGGTCGATGGAAAGTCGCGAGGCTGTCTCGCGACTGCGGCCTTGGAATAATTCAGGCGAGGCATGGTGGATCTTAGTGAAGTTAACAAACGATGAGATAGACACGTGCGGATAAGTCTTGTCCCGAACATGATTGACAACAAATCTTGAATAGTCTGATGCTGAGTGAAGTCCAGTGTCTTGCGAGTGATGATGCTGAGGAGGCGAGGTTTGCTAACTCATAACGTTTGGCCATTGGTGGGCTGCTGAAGAGGTCTGGCACAGTGGTTATGTTGGGGGACGAAGAAGCTGTAGACATGTACCTACAATCGGGTCTGTACAGGCTCAACCGCTAAAATCAGGTCATCGATACTTTTTTTGGTGCAACTTAAAAGACAACAGAGTCGTACAAAGTAGGGCACAGAAGTAACCTTATTCTCGCACAATACAAAAACATTATGTGTATTAACGTAGAGAAAGGATTAACCACCTAATTAAGAACACTGTTCACTCTACTATCATAATGTAGGATGAGAACATGACAAAGTTGATGATCAGTAGCTGTCTCCAAAATACTACCATGTCCCTTTAGCGCCATCATAGCGATTGTCCACCAAAACAATGGTGGAGCTTTGAACCAAACACCTGCCTTTTTGGACTTGAAAGGATTCAAGGCTTATCATATAGTGAGGGGAAAGATACAACGCCATGAAAGGATTGGTTGACTTCCAAGTATGCTGATTAATGTTGTGATACGAAAAAGTTACTATTTATATCCTTTGGTGGCAGCAATTTCCCTCGCAGCTATACCCGAATTCTGTGCATTCAAAACAAAAAAGGACCGATAAAGCCATGTCTTCTGATACAATAACCTTATTCGACATCCCTACCAAGCCACCCCAGGTTTGTTGGTCGATGAATATCTGGAGAAGTAAGTTTTCCGGCCAAGCTTTGATACTGGAGTGGATACTGACGCGTGACAGCGCGGTTGCTTCTCAACTTCAAGGGGCTCAACTACAAAACCGAATGGGTGAGTCCGAGACGTCTTTGACACATTGGCGATACTAAGAGATGCAGCTTGAGTACCCGCAGATCAAGGAACGATTGAGTCAACAGTGAGTAAATAATGGCTGAATATTAGTGATCATTCTCAATAACGGCATTGCAGTGTTTCGCCAAATGAAGGAGACCCAGAGTTCACCCTCCCAGCCATTCAAATGCCCGACGGTACCTACATAATGGACTCTTACAAGATTGTCGATTACATCGAGGAAAAGTACCCCGAGCCTAGCATGAATCTCAATAATCCCATGCAGCTTCGTCTCAGGGCTTCTATGGTAAAGTTCATGACGCCAATGACATCTATATATGTTCCTGGTGTCGCTAAAAATATCCTCGGCGATAAGAGTATCGACTTCTTCCTTGCCACGCGACAGGAGGATGTTGGAATGCCGTTGTACGAGTATGGAGAGAAAAACTCTCCTGGAGCATTGGACCGAGCAGAGCCTTTCGCTCGTGAAATCACGGAATTGCTCAAGGAGAACAACTCAGGACCTTATTTCTTAGGTGACACTGTCAGTTACACAGACTTCATCTGGGCTGGCATTCTGCTCTTTTTCCAGTGTCTGGGCGAAAAAGAGTACCAGGAGGTTTTGCAAAAGACTGGAGACGCCGACGTTCATAGAAAATTTCTGGAGGGTCTGGCTGATTGGACCAAGCGCGACGACTGATGTGCTATTCAGACAGCTGAGCCCAGGCAACATCTTCCGTGTGCTGCATGGCCTTCAAAGGTGAAGTCTCCCGAGTCTTTGCCTCGTTGTACAGGATGCATTAGTCAGGGTTTAGTTTTAGCCGTCTAGAGAATGCAGGTCATCTAGACGCTGTTTGAACGCAACAAATTGAGTGGGCCGGATCTACAGATCTCCGTTATGTTAAGGTTCGATGCCTTCTCCACGCCAAGTGCGTAATGTGTACTTGTCTCAATTCATCGCCACATGCATGCACTTGTGTGTGTTACTTGTGCATTGGTCCGGGAGGATAAAGCACACCCTGGGATATAGTTGAACCACAAAGACGGAATCATGGTCAATGAAGCCAAGGCCAAAGCGCTTCGCAGTTGCCACATGCCGCCGGTTCTCTACCGTTGTTGGAATTACCCGTGCAGTGGCACACACCCAGTGCATCTGATTGCGATATCAAGGCGTGGCCGTGATGCTCTCAATTGCCCTGAAGATAAGGTTTCCATCATAAATCATACTTTTGAGCATTATGACTCCAATGCCCTCTCTCAATTGCATAGTTGTCAAGTAAACATAGTATATGCGTAGGTTCCAAGGTCAGTAAGTGATCTATATTCAGCGATGTACATGGAATTGTTGAATCCTTTACAGAATAGCCTGAAATCTCACTCTTAAGCTAGCAAATGCCGGCTACCAATTTAATTAGAGCCGCAAATTCTCAAGCGTCAAAGAATGCAATATCTGTACATGAAGACTATGGCAACCAAAGTGGCAGCCAATTCGATCACAATCTCAAGCCTGCGGAACGAGACTGTGATTTTGCGCTCCATTGGTGATCGGACTGTACTTAAGCGCCTATTTGGAAGATCATTGGTGCGAAAATACAATTTTCCATGAGCTCCATCGCGATGGCAACGTGATGATTGTAATTATCGTGCTTTTGTCTGTTTCTTGAAAAGTGTCTCCATTAACCTGTACCGATTTCTCACTTACATTCCGCTGTGGAAACATGGGTGTTTTTCGTGTTTGCCATGGCACGATGAAAGAAAAATCTGTCTATCGGCCATGCTCACACTAAAATTAAACAAACTGGAGAATTCCTGAGCCCATGGGGCAAATTCTCGGAGCCCGTGGGGATATCGGCCCTTGTTTCCTCGTCCCATGTCGCAAGCTCAGGTCAAGTCTTGATGAGTGGAGAGTAAAAAGTCTGGGTTAGTTAGTCGGCAAAGCGCCAAGTTCTTGGAAGATATTTGTTCGCCGTATGAGTTGATCAAAAGTTCTGTTGTCTCCATTTAAACGTCCTTGGCTTTGGCTAGGGTTATCAGGCGACCCGCCAAGGTCAGACCAGACCTTCAACCGTCTGACTGTTCCCCCGGTGGCGGCTGAATTCCGTTACACGTGCCGAGATGCAGTGGTGATTATTCCTTTTCTTCGATGAGGCATGTGCCGAAAACTAACGGGTTTCTCTCATGTTTGTTGTCGTGTCTGCGGCTGATGGCGGTAAAGACATGGAAAGATTGCCTTGAAGAGACAAGAGGCACGAAACCATTGGCGAGGGCTTGGCACTCATTATAAGGTTGTATTTTACCCGCATTTATCCGTATTTAGCCAATTCTACTCTAGGCCAAGACTGGAGAATATCCCGTCGACGGCTTGAGCACGATCGCGGGCGTTTATTCCGCACCATTCGGGTTGTTTGTCTTCCCTCACTCGTCGCTTTATTGTACGAAAAGGTTAGTTTGAAGCGTTATGAATTGTTTTGGGAGAAGGCGAATATGAAGGCACAGCACACTGGTGGTTGCTGCAAAAGTTGGCCACTGGCAGAATGCAATCGCAAGGTATACCCCAAGTACTAAGTCTCTGGGTCAGCTTACCTCAATTGCATGCTGCCACTGCAAGATCAGATCAGGACATCGCATGGATATAGACTATGATCAGTGCGTTGGTCAATGGCATGGTATTCCTGGATGAAACGCCCTGGCGAAATGAGGAACTGGGTAATGACTAAACAAACCCCCTTTTTCGCTCGAAGTTATCCCCAACTCGCTCGGTAGGGCAACCGGAACAGGCTAATAGCGGGAATACTGCCTACAAGGGGTCAATCGGCAGAGCCCCATTATTATCTCCTTCACAACGGAGTCCTCCGTACAATAACAACCAACATCGTTTGTTCAAAAAGGCCAGAATCAGATTCTAGTCTCTGTCTCCCCCAGCTTGTGACTGATCCAATTTTGAACATCCCTGCACAAGTAACCTTATCCAGCATAAACCCTTGTCCAAAGACTGCGGCCCGGCCTCCATCTTGGCTAAGACTCATGACAACCAAGACTTCCAAGACAGCCAAGGTGGAACAAGATCGCCCATTCCGACATTCAAGGGAGTGGGACCCATTAAGCGGACGACTGCCATTTGATCTATCAATCGCGGTTTTTGCCTGCTCGGTTGTATCCTCTCCTCTCCCCATAATCTGGGGTCTGAAGGCCGGTCCGTACGTCCGTCCACTCTTTAACTGTTCTCGACTTGCAGGCCTGCCATACCTTCAACGCGTTTTTTCTATATCTATCCAGGGATGCCCCCTAGACCTCACCCACTCTTTTCTTCACTCTTCATTGCAGCAGCAACCCCAGTTCAATCACTTCTTCTGTATCATCATCGATTGATCGATTGAGTCAGCATAATGGGTATCAAGGAGATTATGGGCCTTGGGGCCGACGAGAAGACCCAGAGGCTTCGAGATGAAGCCCCCAAGTTCGAAAAGGTCACCTGGTACAGGGACCCAGCTCTGAGGAAGTTGACATTCTACGCCTGCGTTCTCTGCGCTTCTTCTATGGGAACTGGTTGGGATGGGTAAGTGCTCTGCCGAGCCTGCGAATAACATCATATGCTGACTTCTGTTCTCTCAGAATGTACATGAACAATGTCCAGAACTTTGACAGCTGGAAGGAATTCTTCGACAAACCAGAGGGCGAGAGACTCGGTCTCCTCATCGCTCTCTACCAAATTGGTTCAGTCGCATCTATCCCTCTTGTCCCCCTCATCACCGATCGATGGGGTCGTCGTCCTTCTATTGCTCTTGGTTTCATCATTATGGCTATTGGCGCTGGTCTCCAAGCTGGTGCTCCTAACTATGCCACCTTCTCTGGTGGTCGTGTTCTTCTCGGTTTCGGTAACTCGTTCGCTCAAATCGCATCTCCCATGCTTCTCGCCGAGCTTTGCCATCCTCAGCACCGTGCCCGTTTTACCACAGTTTACAACTGTCTCTGGAACTTGGGTTCTTTCCTTGTTTCTTGGACATGCTTCGGTACTTCATTCTGGGGTAACGACTGGTCATGGCGATTCCCTGCCATCCTTCAAGGTGCTCCCGGTCTTCTTCAGCTCGTGGTGCTTTTCTGTAAGTAAACCTCTGAACACTAACAAATACCAAGATGCGCTAACATATCTTTCAGGGATCCCCGAGTCTCCTCGCTTCCTTATGGCCAAGGATCGCCATGATGAGGCCCTGACTGTCCTTGCCAAATACCATGCTAACGGCGATGTCAACCACCCCACTGTCCAGTTCGAGTACCGTGAGATTCGCGAGACTATTAAGGCTGAACAGTTGGCTGATAACACCTCTTCATATATCGATTTCTTCAAGACCAAGGGAAACCGTTACCGCCTTGTTGTTCTCTTCTCTCTTGGTATCTTCTCCCAATGGTCTGGAAACGGTGTCGTCTCCAACTACTCAGCCATTCTATATGAGCAAGCAGGACTAGAGAGCGAGCAGGATCGCCTCATTATTACTGCCGGAAAGACGATTCTTGACATGATTGTTTCGATTGGATGCGCTTTGTTTGTCGATCGCCTCAACCGTCGTTTCTCTTTCCTGTTTGCCACTGGAGGCATGTTCGTTGTCCTCATCTTCTGGACTCTCACTTGTGGTCTGTACGAGCAGCACCAGGCTGCTGGAGCTAACTACGGCATGATCTTCCTTGTCTGGATGCACGGTATCTTCTACTCCACCTGTTGGTCTGGTCTCCTCATCGGTTACGCCGTTGAGATTCTCCCCTACTCTCTCCGTGCCAAGGGTCTTATGATCCTAAACATCTCTGTCCAGATCGCCCTCCTCCTGAACAACTACCTCAACCCTCTTGCTTTCAAAGCCTGGCAGGCTGGCGATAACCAGATCTTTGGTGGAAACACCTGGAGACTCTACCTCATCTACACCATCTGGGTTTTCGGAGAAGTTGCCTTCATCTACTTCATGTATGTCGAGACCCGTGGACCTACTCTTGAGGAGGTTGCCAAGGTCATCGATGGTGATAACGCTGCTGTTGGCCACGTCACTATGGAGAAGGTTGAGAAGGAGGCTCTGAATGAGGAGGTCGACAACGTTTCGTCGGAGGGTCAACAGGTCCACGAGGTGGCCCCCACCAAGGTCTAGGCCTGAATGATATCGATTAACGTCTTATTGAAATGCATTCTGGCACTGCCACCACTTGAAATGTGGTTTGGCATGCCGATTCTATCTTTTTACTTTACGAAGCTCGTTTAGCAAGTTTAATATTACTTATACCAAGGAATCTTGTCAGCCTAATGATAAACATGTGATCGCAATTGAATGCATCTAGAACGAAACCTATTTGGACTGATAATTTGTGTGTACAGGCGGCTTTGTTTGGGAGTAATCTATGCCGACCAAGATGGTGGTTTTTCGGGTAATATTCCCCCATTCTCGGATGTTAATGAATATACTACCTATCCATAAGCGCAGGACAGACTAAAGAAACAAAAAGTGGACTTAAGTTTAGGCGCCTGACATGACCTGCATAAAGAAGGGTTCGTATAAGCATTTGGTCGTTTTCGACCAGGCCCGATGGAGCATCAGAGTAACATCCACCGCAAGATATATCAGTTCATCCATATCATTATATCCTATCACATCACGTTGCAAGAACGGATCGACGACGTAAAGACTGCATGTCTCAAGGCTTTGCGTGCATGGAATAACCATCCATCGCTCATTGGTGGACAGAAAGACTCAGTGTGACCTGAATGTGTGTCATTTCCCCTCATTGGTGGCCAAACAAGGCATAAATGTAAGGCCTTTTGAAACGCAATTTATCACAAGGCACAAAGTCGCATTAAAGGTGCTTTGCACTGCATTTATTGTGCCACTCCAGTTATTGCTTAATCACACATATTATAGATTCATATATAAACCATGTTTCGACAGCAGAGAGAACTCTGCACAGCCCTTATTCTCTGCATTGTCTAGGTACAGCACTTTTTCTCGAAACCATATTGTCTCTGCCAGAAACTGCCACCATGAAGTGTTTATCGTGGGCCATGCTATTGAGCATGGTATTTGCTCAAGCTGAGTTTTCATACTTGACTCGAATGGCAGACACGATGATCGCCAAGGGTGTTTCGCCTGACCGTGGATACCAAGACGCAGTCCTCTACTTGGGGTTTGAGAAAGCCTATGAGCTTTCTGGGGACGGCAAATACCTCGACTGGTACATTGGGCAAATTGCCGGCCCAGTGGTACTTGAAGATGGCACCATCAAGGGTCTAAACACATCCAAGTATATCCTTGATGAGTATCGAATGGGACACAACTATCTCTATCTGTACAACGAGACTGGGCATGAGAAGTACAAGATTGCGGCAAACACTATCAGAAGAATGCTTGACAAATACCCACGCACACCATTGGGTGGCTTTTGGTAAGATATTCCTTACAGCTATATCCGTCTGCCCTGGTCTAAAATGTTATAGGCATCAGCAATTCTTCCGGAACCAGATGTGGTTAGACGGTATTTACATGGCAGACACGTTTTATGCCAAGTGGACAAGTCTATATGACCGCGACAATGAGACAGCTTGGAATGACATTCTACTCCAATATGAGCTCATTCACGAACATACCGGCAATGAGACCACAGGTCTTCATGTCCACGGCTGGGTTGACGGTACAGCTGCTTGGGCTAATCCAAAAACAGGTCGGGCACCCAATGTCTGGGGCCGTGCCCTCGGCTGGTACTTCATGTCTCTTGTCGAAGTCTTGCAGTTTTTCCCGACCAGCCATGCTGGCTATGATCAGCTCCTTGGATATCTTGAATCTGTCGCCCTCGGACTCAAAGAGTCTCGAGACCCGGCTTCCGGTAGTTGGTGGCAGGTAATGAACGAGCCTTATCCTAGGCGCAAAGGCAACTTTATCGAGAGCAGTGGCTCATCTATGTTTACGTGGGGCCTGTTAAAGGCTATTGACCTAGGGTATCTGGACCGCAGTGAATATCTTGACACAGCAAGAGACGCGTTCACAAGCATTGTCTCCAATTTCATCGAAGCAGACGAAGATGGTCCTATTATTCTCAACAGTACTGTGGCTGAGTGCGGACTACTCAGTTCGAACGTGACTTTTGCGGTAAGTACAGCGCTGATAACAAGAAACCACATTGACGAAAGGCAGTACTATGTAGGCCAACCGACTCTTGAGAATGGGCAGAATGGCGTGGGGCCGTTCATGCTTGCAGCTTATGAATGGGAGTCATGGGCTAAGGATGCAGAGGTAGAAACCGAATGCGTGTAACAAGGGCAATGCATGCTGATCAAGTATATTGAGAGAGGGCGGTTACTTTAGCCTCATTTCAGGTTACGGGTTCCTATTCCATCTGTTCGTTCCTAAGTATGAAACTTTACGTGTTATGGGCGAGGTACCAGGATACACAGTATCTATTTCTTCGCAGTCTGTCACTAGTTACCCGGGTACATAGTCTACTACCCCATACCCCGCATTCAGGTAGTTTAGTACAATTAGTTAGCGCATGGGCAAGAAGGCTACGCTTGAATCGCTGTTGCATTGTCTCACACGCTTGTAGGGTTGTAGCTAGACTTGTGGCGCGAAATAAATTCTAGAATATAGTGTACATAAACGTTTGAGGCACTTTCAAAAGAAGAATGCCTTTCCGAGGTGTGCACCCAAGCTACTGTCTCCGCCAGTAATATTCCATCAGTCTGATATTCTTCATACCCCCTTAGTATAGAGACAGGTAAGTGCCGAGACGCTTCCACCAGGGGCGACTATAATATTGGTCCAAGAACTCAATTTCATCCGGTCGAAGCTCATTTCGGCCAGTCTGAAGATCTGCTGTCTTTGCAGATTGCCATTTGGTACGCATGAACACCTTGTATCCTAGTGTGAATACCACGATCAACAGCATACCAATGATGTTCTGGAAGAAGTTGTAGGCTGTGAATCCACCACCACCCTGTTCAAGTCATATTAGTCGATTGCTAAATAGTTTAAGATTATGGGACTTACTATGGGACTGATAGCCATGTACAACAAGCATACGAGTAGCATCACGCATACCAGCATCAGATAAGCAGGTGACGAAGGCCAAGCAAATGATCTCCAGGCATATCTCCCGCTGAAGATCTCGTCACCTTGTGCCTTCAATGCGCGGTGGAAGAAAAAGCTTGTAAAGGCAATGATGGCCCAGTTGGAGAAGAATGAGGCGCTTGTAATCGAGACGAACCAGTTGAGGGCTTCGGTTCCACCAGCTTGTTTCTGTCAGATATGTGCAAACTATAAATGGGGGGAGTACTCACCATTAAGACTCATGTAGCTCATGACTACTGCGACAACAGCTGTGAAGGCAAGCGCCCAACGAGGTCGACCACGCTCGTCGCATTCAGCAAACTTTCCTAGGATCAGTCCCTGCAGAGCCATGGTTCTGAGGATACGGGATGGGAGGTATATCGACTCCAACGCGATTGCAACGATACCAATGATAATACACGCGTTGATCAGATCAGGAATTACCTTGATACCTTTGGCAGCGATGACGAAGGGCGATGCAGCAGAACCGGACGCGCCCAAGAGATCAGGGTTATCAGAGCTAATCAGAAGGCCGATAAGTACGACGCAAGTCATATACATGACTCCGACTCGAATAGGGACCAAAGTAGATGCATGGCCCATGGAGTATCGAGGAGATGCGGCCTCTCCCACCATGACACCAACAAAGACTTGGTCTCCAACGGCCCAAATCGCCAGCAAGGCACAGCTAGCGAAACCCTAGCATTGTCAGTACTTTTGTCTTCGTTTCATAGATTCTGAACTCTTACCCCAAAGCCGTTTTGGAAAGCCAGTCCATTGTGCCAGGAAGCGCCCCATTCGTGTGAACGCTCTGGTCCGGCACCTGCGAACAGTACAATAGAAAAAATGACCACAAAGACGAACAAGGCAACTTTCACTAGAGATCCAAAGCACTGAAGCCAGGCAAAGGCTTTGTTTGGTAATAGAAAGACGACGAGGGAAATGGCTAAGAAGATTGTGACTATCTGATATCAGTCAAGAATTCCCGCACGTTGATCTGGGGTACATACGTAGTGCACCGTGAGGTACCGAGCCCTCGGCCCAGTAGTTGATAAGTACCACAAAGAACTCGGCTTCGGCAGCGAAAACGGCTGTCCAACCTGGAACCAGTTAGTTAGTGTTGACCTGTCAAGCTCGGGGAGTAAAGACTCACCAAGCCATTCAGCAAAACCAGCTCCAAAGGCCAAAGCTGGATCTACCCATCTGGCAGCATAGTCGATGTAGTTGCCGGAAACTGGGAATGCGATCGTCATTTCACCCAATGTTTGTAGGTTAGCCCAAACACCACTGCAGACGATCAAGTATGCGATGAACATGGTCCCCGGCCCTCCATTTGCAAGGGCTTTGCCGGTAGCGATGAAGAGTCCACTTCCGACACTGGAGCCTAGGGAGATGATCTAGATGTTATCAGTGATTAAGATTGTCAACAGTGACAAAGGTTATCTCACGTGGATCTCTCTCGGGGTGAGAGTACGA
This sequence comes from Fusarium pseudograminearum CS3096, assembly GCF_000303195.2. Classification (NCBI taxonomy): domain Eukaryota; kingdom Fungi; phylum Ascomycota; class Sordariomycetes; order Hypocreales; family Nectriaceae; genus Fusarium; species Fusarium pseudograminearum. The sequence continues at coordinate 4,343,552 of NC_031952.1, read as the reverse complement.
TGAAGGTCATTGCTGATAGGGACGGTCTCGACAGCTTGGAACGAGTCTCGCGAGGCACCGGAACCAGCGCGTTTTTCTTCATCTGAAGTCATGTGCACATGAGTTCTGGACACATCTGATTTAGACATGACGTAAGACGGAAGAGCTGTGTAATGGCTCAATATGTATTGGTGAATAGAACGAAGACGCTGATGTCTCCCAGGATCGACGAACGTTAAGTGGGGGACGAATGCGCTCTTATATGTGCATCCCAACTAATCTCCCCCTCTTGCCATCACTCCAGGCTATCAGCCATCTAAGTTCTGGCAAAAGATAAGAGCTATTCAGCAATCTACCTAGCGTACTGCCAATGTTTGAACTACCCCGCAAAGTCCGGGGAAGAGGCCGGAAGCAGGCTCCCATGATGCTGGGTTAAACAAGGTCCAATTAATTAAGTCCACAATAGCTGCTTAGTTGATAAGTATACCTTAAGGATTCGACCAGGAGACCCGGCTGATTGGGAACCTGACTCGAGACAGATTGGCTAGTCTCAGAGTTTAGCTCGAGGATAAAGGTTGCATTCTTGGCCTTGGCAATCTCCATTGAAAATGCAGGCTACGCCTATGCTTGCCCTTTTCGATCATGTGAAATACGGGTCGATAACGTATCTCCAGGGTCGGTTATTAGATTTAAGGGCGAGGTGATAATGATTTTCCAAGGGAATTGATTGCACTTGATAGCGTTATCGTTCCTCACAGCTTATCTCAAAGCCGCAACATATATCGAAACCAGGTCACCATGTGGAACCAGAATGATATTGATGAAGTCTTGAATGGTATATACCTTCATGCAAAATGTTTCACGGCCGAATGTTTACAAAACAGCGTGGTAGGGACTACTCAGCCTCCAGGATTGGAGTACCAAGGCGGACATTAAGGAAAGCGGCCGCAAAAATAGTTGCATAGCTCTTTGAGACAACAGCGATACTATTGAATCTTAGCAGCCGACTTCTAACATGTCTTGGGACTTCATTGACCAATTATTCCTCGGTTCATATCATTATCTTGACAGCTTCTTGATGCGAGAGCTTGATGGTTAAATCAACACCATCCCGGCTGTTCCGCTAACCACAATTGTGCGTCAGCCTTCAAAACAGAAAGAGATCCCGATTCAGAAAGGGCAAGAGAAACCACACGCGTTACCCCATATCGATAACCTTTCCGCAGATCAACGATTTGGGCCTGATAATGCCACCACCACGACGAGTAGCGACATCGATAACTATCGGTATCGGGCTTCACCATATGGGCTCGACCATTGTAGTATGCCATGTGAGAGGGAGAGATCGTGAGCGAAATACTACTTATGACGATAAGAGTGAGAGACCGGTATCTGGATGTTTTGCAAACATTCCGAAATTGTTCGACGTTTCACTTTGACGAATATCAAGATTAGTAGCATCAGGGATACTGATGACACCTTGATACCCAAACTCTAGACAATAAGCAATAGATGGGCAAAGCGTTATAAGTAGCAAGGAGCCTGATACAAACCTTCATCATGGGAGACAATCGAGTAGATGGTATTCTTGTTCTTCAGCAGATTAAGCTCCATGAAGTACGCGTTATCGTTCCTAATACCATTCGACTCTTCCATCGACGCAGTGCGACGAACTGAAGCCGTCATTAGATTGCGGTCTTCTGGAGAGTCGCAGCCATGTACGTGGTGACTTCACCGTCAGGACGAGTTGTGTTTGGCGTAGCCGTGGATGGTAAGTTAAACAAATGCAACTTTGATTCCCAGGATGCTTGATAGACATTAGAGAGATCTCGTAAAGTCTGGGGTCTGAGTTAATATCTGTCAAGAAGAGCCACATTGTCTCGAGGACCAGCCAGTCGGGGCATCTTTGTGAGGTTGGTCAAAGAGACTGCATACATGCGAGATCATGTCCATGGGACCTTGGTTGTATTTTTAGGACAATTGATAGTTTCCTCTTCTGCGACATAGAACACATTTGCATTACTCGGAGAGTCACGTATATGTTCATTTCCGCTACTGAGAAATGGGTCCTGACCCAGCATGCTGTAGATATTGCGGATGCAAGCCAGAGTGGATGAGACAACGCAAATTGATCTGCGTACAGTACAATATTTTAGTTAGTAGACTCCGTCGCATATCAAATAGTGGTTTACTACATATTTCAATTATATAAGCGGGGTAGGGATGCTGTCGTGGATTGTCATGTGTGTTTTATGTACCGTAACATGAATCTCGTTCTTTCGTGAAATAGTGACGTGGTGGCTTTTTGACAAAAGTCAAAGGAGCCACATGAATTAGGTTAAGTACATATACAATCCTAGTACTCTTGAAGTAACTCTCAAGTAGCTTAATAGTCATTACAACATTAGTTCATAAAGTTCAATTGTAACAAATAGAAAGGTTCATACTGCTACAGGGTAGACTATCTGACTTTACACCTGTCGCCGTATTGCTGAAGTATCCTGGTAGCCTGGCAACCAACACATGGAATTGCTTGACCTGTGATCCAGTAACGGACCCGCCAGGCAGGTCCGATTGGTTATCATCTGTTGAACCGGCGCTATAGGCTTACGGTTTGACATCATCACTATCAAATGTACAGGCCGCAGGGGTCTCAAATGTTAGGGCAGTACAAGATCCAGCTAGGGAGCCCTTGATTGGCCAAGATATATACATATATAAGGCCATTTTTCTATGTTGACAGAGGTGCTAATCCAAGCTAGGCTGCTGACTGTATATAAAAGTGAGGTCTCGCGCTAACGTTTGAAACCCCTGCGGCCTGTACATTGTCTAGGGCGCCACGGCTTAGATTGGCTGGTCTGATTTGTACGGTTTTGCCCCAGTTCTCTTGAGACATGTCCAGTCAATTGGCTTCGTGTCCTTATTAGTGGCAATTCGAGTCAGCGCTAGGAGAACTTAAAGGGGCTAGCATTGCCCGAGTACCATCCTTGTACTATTGTAACACAGCACAAGTAGCCCCTGAACTCCAATCAGGGGGCCAATCCGCTCTCTGGTTTTCACAGTGTTTACTCTAATGACTGAAGTTGCGATCCCTTATTGGTCCTTTATGGATACGTCCAAAGCCCGGAATTGCGACATTTGTCCCGCCTATTGACTGTAGCTGGACGGTAGAAACACAAGACGAAAAAAACAAATCTAGAAAGAATGGGCCGGTAATTTGCACTAGACCCAAAATCCCTGCATGTATCAAACTCTGTGATAAAAACGGATTAACTACAGAGTAGGTCGCCTTGGTTAGCGGCCTTTTCGGGTCCGGTCAACCCTACCAATGTCTGGTCAACCTCTGTTTTCAGGCTGAAACTTGTCAACTCTCTAATCAGCAATCGCATCATTATCGTCACTGTTGCCGTCGCATACTAATAGTCGCCCAGTTGCTGTCGCTAGGGTCAAATACGTGCAGGCGCGTCATCTGCAAGCACCCAGCCGCTTAGCAGCGCATTACCTAGCATGCTGACGCGCGTTACCGCGCGTCAGACAAAATGGCCGATCAGGATACACTTCGCCAATTCCAAGAGATCAAATCAGTCGTCGCTCATTATGATGCGACTTTCGCAAACATCACACCGCCGCAGGTAGTATATAAGGAGGAAGAGGCAAGGCTGCGCCGTCAAATCCACGATGAAGCAGTCCGTTTGCGGACAGCGCAGTCAGATGACGAGACTGCTATGCGCGAAGATACCATTATCGAACTGGGTGGTCAGATGGCAGACCTGAAACGCCATTACACCGCCAACAGAGAAAAGTATGCCAGAGAACATGAGGTCCGACTCAAACAGACACTGGATATGCTTCGTGGCCGATTGGGACAGCTTTTGGGACTCAGCAGCACAACTCAAATTCAAACAACCAACGGCCAAGAAGCTCGCGACCAAGGACCACCGGACCAGGACCAGAATCAGATCCCTCCAGCCCAGGAGAATGAAGCAGTTGGAGGTGAATCCGCCCAAGGCTCATCTCAAGCATCGCAAAATGCCCAGACTGGAACGACAGCGAATAAATCTGCCAGAAGAAACGCTCCCAACAATGAAAATACCGAGGCGACATCAGAGCCAGAAGGTGTCATCAACGAAGGCCCAACATTTAACGACCAAGACGATGATCACGTACATAATCACGACAAGAATGATGCAAGTAATCATGAGAAGAATGACAATGTAGTCAACGGCGATGAGAGCGCAGATATCGAAATGGGCGATGCAGAGCCTATAGAAACTGAGCCGATCAGACACAGGGAACAGCTTGCTGTTAGGATGTCAATCGACATTACTCCTGTCAGTCGAAATTTGCGGACTGTTCCCTTATCACCAGCCTCGACTTGCGATGATAGCACCACAGTACGTCGAGACAGTCAACATCTGCGTCAATCACAAGGACCTACAAATGTGTCTCCAAGGAATATCCCTCCTCCTACACCCAGAGAAACCAGGTCTAAGAAACGAAAAGCGTTAAATTCAGCATCCACGACGCAAAAACGCCACAGGACTGGCCCAACGGGTTCGACAGAGTCGCCACTAGAGTCTGCAGCAGAACAGTCACGCCAATCCACCACGAGAACATCTCGCAGAACCACAAGGGAACATTCAAACAAATCATCACAACATGCATCAGAGCCTCCAGCAAAAGTGCTACCACGACGCAGTAATAGGCACCCCGAAGAGTCGGCAGGTTCTGGTAAATTCGAGGGCATCGTAGATCCCAAGCCTGGAAACGTTTATGCCACGTACTGGAAGAAAACAAAAGAATGGCTTGCTGTTGTCCTACTTCCAATGGGCGACTTTTCGACCGTCGGCATTCCAGGGTCCATTATATCGTGCGATCTGGTAGATTCTCTACCCCCTTGCTACCGCAAGACATCAAAGAAGGGACCATATGTATGGGCCAAAGGTTATAGGAACGGAGAGGAGCATGAGAAGGAGCGTATGTTTCCTGTCATGTTCTTTGACGGTCGCCCTTTTCCTGCCAAGAGTGCCATCATGTGGATTGAAGCCAGGGAGTTGCGTGCCTTTGACCTCAAGCGCGAGCCTAAGCTTGTTCCTCACACCAAAGCAATTCGAGGATACCTCAAATCAAGGGATTGGTCCGAGGACGAGGAAGACACAGACGAAGAATCCGAGGAAGATCCCCAAGGAGACGTTGAAGGAGACGCAGAAAACGACGCAGAAGGAGACGCAGAAGGAGACACAGGAAACGATGCGGAAGAAGACGCAGAAGGAAATGCAGAAGGAGACACTGGCGAAGATATGGAACAAGACGTAAACCAAGACGTAGAAAACGATGCAGAAGAAGAACAAACCCGAGTCGACTCACAACTACAGGCAGAGCCAGGATCTGAACCTCCTCAACAGACGGATGCCGAGGAGGCTCATGAGACACAGCCCCCAGAGGAAGAAACAGAAACCCTCGAGCAGGCAACAGAGGGAGAGGAACATCCAAATAGTAAAGATGCCCAGGAATCCCGAATTCGTGTTCATTGCTAAACATTCTAGTGGCACCACAGAGTCCTCAAGCACAAACAGATCAAAGCAATATAGACCAAGATCTATCCTCTCGTGGATCGGATGGTCCCCCGTTACCAAATCGCCAGGAAACATTGAGCACGGTAGCTCAAATACGTGAGCCTCGACCCGAGTCTCAATTAGAGGAACCTGCTTCACAAGGCAATGGTAATCTATATCAGCCCACAATCCAACAAGAACCACAACCTCAAGACCAAGACCAAACACAGTCGACATCTTTAGCCTCAGACCCATCGCAACATCAGACGAGTCATCCACCCCGAGGGGGCGCTTCATCGTTGTACTGGGGAACGGTAACAGCCGTCGAACCACCAAACGTCGACGCCAGTAGGTCTGGCCCTGCTACGACGGAGCATAACCGTGCTACGATATATGAAGTTGAGCCGAGGGGCACAGAAAGGGGTTCTGATCCAAACTATATCGAAAGGCGAAATGATTTTGTGGAAAGAAACTACGGATCGCATTTGCCTGTCTTCCAAGCTCCTTCAGTGCAAAACTCGCAATCAGCCGTGTCTGGCCCGCATGTGGCTGCCAACACACAAGGACAGGGACAGTTGATAGCACCCCCTCATCAGTCATATTCTGGGCAAGACAGCCGTCAAGCCGCTTTCACTTCACAATCGAAATCAAGTCAGCCCAATTCCGGCCAACACTGGAATCAACGCCAACATGCACCCCTCCCCCCTGCGCAAACAGACTCTTCCAACTATCCCTCGCAAGGTGCTCATCGGATCGACAATGGACAGTTGCAAAACGTTCAAACTCAGCAAACGAGACCTCCTCAAGCGAATGGTAATGGGCTTCAGAATGACAGCAATACACGGTCGTCTCACAACCCATTTCATTACCAACCCATGCCACTTCACGCCAACCCACAGCCTTACAACTGCCCGCGATCGACGGACACGCATGATACTAACACAAGACAACTTTCTTTAACGTTGAACTCTGGCAACTGGGTCGCAACGGAAGTGACACCCCCTCAGCAGCCACCACAAAGGCATGCGCCTCTGTCAACTCAGAACCACGCAACCCATGCTGTGCCTGTGTCACAGCAATTTGGCCATCCTCGACTCGAGGAAGCACGACCTCGACCAGACGCCTCAACAGCACATCAGCCGCCTTACCCATTACAGCCCCAAGAACCGAGACTGGTCTCCGCTAATCCATATGCTTGGCCGCAAGCGGTGCGTCAACATCAAACCATTGATCAACCGACAACACGTACAAGTGATGAAGTCTCCCAAGTACAGAGACCATCTTATCCACACGTCCAACCAGCGCCGCTCAACACTATGCCGACTTACAACTCACACGAAATGCCCCCTTCAACTGACGACTACTCTGGGGAGACTGACGACTCGGTTGATGTACCTGCTCCGGTCAAGAGAGAAGTCAATACACATGATGTGCTACGAGAATCGAATGCGCTTGATGAAGAAATATATGCGCAAAGGGGTCATCTTGCCCCTGGCCACCCATGCTTTCATGTTTCCGCCAACATCACTGGAGAGACATCTCCCTACAGCCAAACGAATAGTGACAATTATTTCCCCAATGGCCTCAGAAGATACCTACAAAACCTGATGTCAACGAACGGACTGTCACCAGGCCAGTCAGGCTTTGGCTTTGAGACATCCGATGGCAAGGGTTACTGGTGTCCATTTTGTGATGGCCACCAAAGAGATGGAGGCTTTCGGTCCTACCTATATAGGTCGGAGCCTTACACGAGTTTAATGCATTTCAAGCAACATTTAATAAAGCATTGGATGAGAGATGCCGGACCTTCAAGGGGAATATAGCTGAGAGGCAATGATATATCATTAGCGGTTTTTAACAAGTATGAACCTATTATATATATTTAATTGAGATTTACTTACACAACACAAGCAAAACTACAAGATACGTTATGAATATAGAACGTTGACTATTGGGTGATATCGCGGGACGTGGAAATTTCACATCACCTAGTTTAGTGCTTCTCTGACTCTACCTTCTTGAGATCGCTATCCTCAGACAAAACGGAAGCATCATGACCGTCGAAAACAGCAGCGATAGCCTCTAGACTAGGTCCCTTGGTCTCGATAAAGAACCTCCACACAATTGCAAGCTCGACAGCTAACCAGGCGACATAGACGAAGTAGAACTTCCAGGCCAAAGCCTGAAGCCCAATAGGGTTGACCATTGTGTTGATGAAGTTACTTGCCTTGCCGAAGAACATGAGAAGCGAGAAGCCCTTAGCTCGGATAGGGTAGGGAAGGATCTCAACAGGGTAGGAGTAGAGAAGGGCGTTGAAGGCCAAGTTGTAGAAGAAGTAGAAAAGGAAGAGCATCGCAATGACGGCTTTGCCAGCAGCCGTGTTATGATCCTCGTTGAATAGACCTGCGCATAGAGTCTGTGCAGCAAAGATCCCGAACATACCCCCTACAGAGATAAGGAACTGTGTGCGGCGCTTCATGTATGCAGTGAGGAAGGCGGAGGCGACCGAGGTAAGCCAGTTGAAGATCATGAGGCAGCCGTTAAGAATGTTGCGCTCTCGAGCGTCGGTCACACCAACAGTTTCAAGGACTCGGACCAAGTAGTAAGACACGAGACCGTTGCCTGACCATTGACTGAAGCATCCAAGACAGACCAGAATGAAGACTCGTTTTCGGTTGCCGGGAGACTTGAAAAGTTCCTTCCAGCCAGTCTCATTACTGACCTCGGCCTCAATAACGTTTCGCATCTGAATGAACTCGAGCTTGACCAACTCATCGTCTTCGTTGCCGTTGGCATGCCACTTGACCAACATAGCCTTGGCCTCTTCACTTCGACCGTTGGCAATGAGCCATCGAGGGGATTCCGGGAGGCAGAAGACGAAAGAGATCGGTAACACAGCTGGAGCAGCTTGAAGTAGGGAGGGAATCCGCCACGACCACTCGCTGGGGATGCTGAAGGTACCGAAAGTGACCCAGGCGGCAAGAATAGCACCGATATACCATGATGTTTGATACAGGGAAGTGATGACTTGTCGTTCCTTGGGATGAGCGAGCTCGCCGATGAGCATAGGAGCGTAGGCGTTTGCAAAGACAAGACCGAAACCGATGATGAAGCGGGAGACGAGGAACATGGCGACTATAAGATGTAAACGATTAGATGTGACAGAGACGATGTAAGTAAAAGAAATGACTTACAATGAACGGAGGCACCTTGAATCACAGCACCAATGATCATGATGACCGCACCAACAAAGATACCCATGCGACGTCCGTAGCGATCACCGACAAGGCTGATAAAAGGTGTTGCGACGACGCACCCGAGAGGAAGAATAGCAGACATGATACCAAGAAGAGCACCACGAGGATGACCAAAATCTATAGAAACGTTAGCATCTACCAATGTGTAAACTTTCAGGGTCACATACATTCATCCCACGATGGCACAGCTTGGAGTCCAGACATCATACTGGCATCGAACCCAAGAGTGATGGCGGCACACAAACATGTGGGGATAATAAGAAGATATAGTCGGAAAAGGCTCTTGTTCTTGTAGAATGGTGGAGCAGCAGCCACGAGGTCTTGGATTCTCTGGTCGAGATCAACAATGTCATTGACAGCAATATGGCCAGAATTCTCAGCCATGGCCACGTCTGTCTTTGCATCAAGACTTTTTCTGTCCATCTTCAACAAGGAACAACAAAGCGGGGAAGAGGCTGAGGAATGAAGGTGGTTGATATTGTCGGTTGCTTGTCAATATATCTGAATTGAGTTCGATGTGGGTTTCCTCAGATATTTAAAACGATCACCGTTACTGAACTATGGAATAAACTTGGCTTGGACTACCCCTCGGCGAACTAACTAAATTAGCATGATCAACATGGACCCGGACAGCAACAACATCGTCAGTTGACATGGTACATGGTAGACTGCATGCACAATGCTACGGTCCTGTAACCAACAATGCGGGGACCCCGTGAAAAAGACTCACATCGTCTAACCGAATACCCCCATGGGGCTTGCAATCCCCGCACGTTAGGACCACCGAGGAATCAGTGTGAATCGAGCATGTTGCTCCTGGCTCGAGTACCGGGTACTTCCCGAGTGCTTCTCCACCTGGTTCTCCTTCTCCGCATCCAAGTTTCAACACGTCGGCTGTCTTTTCGGCGAAGTCTACTGGATCCAGTCAGATCAATTACATAACAGACGGTGCTCCTTTTGGTTGATGACAGGATTGCTAAACTCAACAAGCTAGCACACATTCACCACTTGCCATGACACCCTCTCAAGCCACTACCGACCTTGTCTCGAAACTCACCGTCGAGGAGAAGGTCTCCCTGCTTGCAGCTGTTGACTGGTGGCGAACACCCACTATCAAGAGAGAAAATGTCTTTATCCCTCACATCAAAACATCCGATGGGCCTAACGGCGCTCGAGGAGAGAGCTACGTAAGCGGCATCACCGCGGCATGCTTCCCTTGCTCAACCGCCCTGGGAGCTTCATTTGATCAGGAGAAAGCGTACCGTATGGGCGAGGAGATTGCAAAAGAGACAATCACAAAGTCGGCCAATGTCTTACTGGCACCAACCATGAATATAATCCGATCGCCCCTCGGTGGACGCAACTATGAGACTTACTCGGAGGACCCATACCTGATCGGGACCCTGGCCTCTGCCTTTGTTCGTGGCTGTCAAAGTCAAGGGATTGCAGCTACGCCCAAGCATTTCGCCGCCAACGATTCAGAAAAATCCAGAACCAAGATGACATCAAACATCGATATGCAGACACTGCGTGAGATTTACTTGCTGCCTTTCCAACTTGTGCTACGTGATTCGGACCCTTGGTGCTTCATGACGTCCTATAATCGGCTCAACGAGGAGTATTGTGCAGATAGCCATTGGCTTCTGGAAGAGATCTTGCGCAAAGAATGGGGGTTCCCGGGTTTGGTGATATCTGACTGGATGGGAACCTACTCAACCGCCAAATCACTCAACGCAGGCATGGATCTCGAGATGCCCGGTCCAACAAGATGGCGAGGGAAGAAGCTCATCGCCGAGATAGAATCAGGGAATGTGTCTATGAAAGTTCTTGATAAGAGTGTTGGTAGAGTCATTGACCTTGCAAAGAAAACAGGGCGATTCGAGGATCCTGTTGAGAAACCTGAGCGTTCTGTCGAGGATCCAGCTCGAATCGAGTACATCACATCTGTCGCAGCCGATGGAATGGTTCTTCTTAAGAACGATAACAATGTCTTGCCATTATCAGCACATGGTTCTGTTGCTGTCATCGGCCATTTCGCTTCGAATCCAAGCATCGGTGGTGGTGGTAGCGCAAAGGTTCTAGCACAGCATATCGTTTCGCCGCTCCAAGGACTCAAATCCCGAGGGGTCACTCCCCGATTTGCCCCAGGTGTTCCCGTCTTTGGAGCGTTACCCCATGCCGTGCCAGACTCAATTTCGGAAGTGCAACTAAGATGGTTCAATGGTTCGGTAGTCGGAGAGAATCTGGCCCATGAACAGACTGTCGCGCTTCCGGAGTACATGATCAAGGAGGCTTGGCCTGATTATCTCAGCAAGGATTATTGCAGCAGCATGTCATTCACTTTGATACCCAAAACAAGTGGCGATCATATCTTCTCTGTCATCACTACCGGCAAGGCTGATGTCATCGTCAACGGCGAAAATGTGTTCCACCGTCCACAAGAGTCAGTTCTGTTGCCAGAGTCCTTTTACTTCTACAAAGCCAAGATCGAGCGTCGATTTACCTTCAACATGATTGCAGGCCGGGAATACAAAGTCGAGTTACGTTCGTGGGCCACAGACGAAGATGTTCTTGCAAAGATTGGTGGAACCATGTTCCAAGGAGCCTCACTTCGCTTCATGGAACACATCGATATTCCTAGAGCTATCAGTGATGCAGCTGATGCAGCAGGGTCTTCTGATACTGCAGTTGTCTTTGTTGGTACAACCAACGAGATGGAGTCGGAAGGTTACGATCGCGACACGATGGACCTTACCTCTGACCAGTATGATCTGATTGCCGCTGTCGTGGCTCGCAACCCAAAGACAGTGGTTGTTAACCTCTCTGGGTCTCCTGTCACAGTATCTCCTTTCATCGACCGAGTTCCCACCTTTCTTCAAGCATGGTTCGCTGGTCAAGAATGTGGCCATGCCATAGCTCGTGTTCTTCTTGGGGATGTCAACCCATCAGGACGTCTGCCCATGTCTTGGCCGCAAAGTAACGAAGATAATCCAGCTTATCCCAACTTTCCCTGTAACGATGATCTTGTTTTGAACTACGAGGAACGTCTCAAGGTCGGCTACCGCTTTTACGATGACAAGTCAGCACCAACGCCGCAATTTCATTTCGGACAAGGCCTATCCTATACGACCTTCGCCCTGAAGGGACAGCCTAGTTTCACGTCATGCTTCAGTAGTGTAGAGGAAACCGCAGTATCAGTATCAACCCAAGTTGAGAATACGGGCAACAGAGACGGCAAACAAGTGATCCAATTGTATATCACCCTCCCTTCTTGCAACGGAAATCATCGCCCCGTCAAGGAGCTCAAAGCATACCACAAGGTGCTTGTGCCTGCTGGTCAGGCGAAGGGCGTCATGTTCAAGCTTGATAAGTACGCGTTCAGCTACTTCGATGCAGAAGAAGGGAAATGGAGAATCCCAGAAGGCGAGTTCTTGGTACATTTGGCCTTTAGCTCTGCTGAGGTGCTTCAGACCTTCTCGGTTACAAATGCAACACCGCATTTCTGGATGGGATTATAGTATATAAGATTGGCAACTCTTACTGGTCTATTGTCTGTATTTATGTAGACCAACCTGATAGAGGAAAAATAGATTCGTCGGCAAATCCGAAACCACCATAAGTAGGCATATTGCCTTCAAGATTCCAGTCCCAATTGTCCTGGAACAGTAATGTCATAAGCTCCCCTTGTACAGCTTGGTCGTCCGTAGATATAGGGAAGACTCCATTCGAGTCTCCATGATGAGCCTCGCAAGGACCGACAGATGGCCAACGAGAAGCCATCCTCGTTGCTTCCCCTGAGTGCCGTATTGCTGCACATGGTCTGTCAGTCTGGCTTGATCAAGAGCCGCAGGGGTAAATAGAAACAAGAGCTTACAGAAGTTTGTAGAGCGGGCTTGATCCTTCAACTGAAGTAACTGGTCTAGATATCTTTGTACACGGGCATTCTCTCGTCCAATAAGCCGTAGTAACATGGTGGTGTTTTCCCATGTGGCATCAAGCTGTGCTTGGTTGAAGTGTTTACTACCAGCAGTCTGCGCGCATTCAGCAAGGATAATTATACCACCACATGTCATAAGATCTAACATCATGTCAGTAACTTAAACACCAAGCATCGAGAAGTATGAAGCCATACAGAATAGACTGAACCACCATGCACCAGTGGCATCATCCTGTCTCGCAGACAACAGAGAGACTGAGAGGTCGTAAGCAGCCTTGGCACATGTTGTAGCGCATTGAGACTGGAACGCTGCCTGTAATGTGTTGACTTCAGGCCTATCCTCACCCGACGCTGGCCCTGCTTCTGTATCCTTGCCTTGGAACGCGCGTCTCAGAGTTGAGCAGTAAGAACTGAAGCTGGGTCTGTATAGTAAGATCTTGAGATGAAGAAATCTTGCATGAAGTACATTTCGCTGTCTTCTAAGGACATGATCTCGCCGAGTGAGTGCGCTTTGCGACTCTGACTCACGGTTCCACCACCTCAGGGTGTCAACCAAAGATCTACGAAAGTCTTCGAGGACGCCTTCTAAGCGAACAAGGGTACTGAAGTCGGATGGAGAGCTCTGCCAGTAGATGGAAGAAAGGATCTTCCCGAGTACTTTGGCCAGCCGTATATTTTCTACCATGAACAGATTTTGCGAGATAGTGCCTTCAGGTTGGCTGCATGACGAAGCCTCACTAGTGATGAAATCGTCGTCAACAGCAGATGGGATAAGAACCTCGTCTGTCATCTCCAGTACTGGCGGTCTACCCAATGTCATGCATATGGTCATTTCCATTTGCAAACATCCATACCAGACCCTGCGACGTACTTCATTTTCCAGATTAGACCGTTTATCAGCATGTCTCTCGCTGTGTAGACCTAGGCCGACAGCTATGCGACAAGCCAGCCCGACGATATTATAGCATCTTGTAGGGTGCTCGCTTGATATAGCAAACTGGGCAGCAAGAAGCAACGCTTGAACGTGAGATAAATCGCCTTTATCGAGGATTTCCATCTGTAACAGACTTCTCATGCGCGAACTGAAAGTTGCTGACGCAGTTTCCTTTTGTGGAAAGTCCGAGAACTCACAGCCAAGAGCAAACATGGCATTGAGAGCACAAAAGAAGGATGACTCGGAGCATCGTTCGCCTCCAAGACCAATGTCGCCCGACTCGCCGGTCTGAGGACCTGGGTAACCACTTGATTCCCAGAGTGATTCATATCGCCTTCTGAAGCTGACAGAGTGCGTCCAAGGGTAGAAGATATGACCACTGTTAAAATACAGATCGAGAATTCTGTCAGCGACATGTCGTGGAGGGAGGGCATAGTCGGGAGAACATAATGCCGCCGTAGAGAAGCCGCACACGGATACTGAAGCAGATGCCTGGGTTCTGTCGCGAGATGGATCCAAGCTTCGAGACTGGTTGTGAGAGACCTCACGTAGCAACGAATGAACCGATGATTGACCAAAGAAGTCGTCCTCTTGGCAATTCTGTGTCAGAGTCGTAGCCCCCATGGCACTGACAGGGCTTGGCCCACCAGCCTCGGCGACTCTAATAGAGACCCCTGCCCTGCTGCCAGTAGCGGCACGGGTAATTTCCGAACCTATTCCTATAGCGCCTGTAGCAGTCGGTGGCCTGTCTCTGGGGCTTCTCGACTCCCTAGCATTTGTATTGATGGCGGCGGCAGCAGAAGCAGAAGCAGCATTAACTCCTGCTTCTCGTCGAAGCTGATCAATAATTTCCTGCATATCTGTAACTTGCTTCTGCAGCGACAAAATGTATCTAGGCATTGTTAATTAATTCCCCTAAATTAATTCGAGCCTGGCTATGACTTACTCCTGCTCGCTTAGATGCTTAGCCGTTCCTGCAATAACATTGTATGTGCACCGAGCAGCAGGCTCTTCGCGTTTTCCGCAGGGACTACAGATGGGCTTGGAGCCATCGCACTTGATCTTGCGCTCCCGACAACTGTCGCATGCCAATGCAACCCTTTTGCGCTTCGTGGGGCGGCATGAGGCCGAGGCCGAGGCCGAGATTGTGTTGTCGGCATCCTGTACCGACGTATCAGGATCCGTGGTAACTTCTACCACATCAGACGGCATTGCATTGACTGAACCGCGCCCGGGAAACAGAAATGCTTTGGTCGAGTGCGGAGGGGGGGAGGTTGATCTTTTACGGGCTGCTCCCGAACGAACGTAGCCGCTAGTTCTAGCGGCTTTCGGAGTTGAATGACCCGGGAACTATCCGTGTTGCCCTTCATCTCTTACCCCATCCGGTACAGTCCCAACATTGTCGGCGGCTTGTCACTCAGCAGCCTGGACCCAATAATTACAGCAAATTGGCCTGCTATTTCTTCGATTCATAGCCACTTTACGGGCTGACTCTTCATATTGCAGCACATTCCCGTTCCCTACTATCATCAGCTTCTAATATGCTAAAGTCATCGATTCTCCCTCTGACACGTCAGGCTAGAAGACCAGTCACGTCAGCTATCTCTTTCCTACCGGTTAGATTGATCAATGGTTTCCATAGCAGTAGGACCAATCAGCAGAAAGAGTCTCAAGGCCGGAATCATCATGAAAGACAGTCAAGAAAGCCCATTCTGCTAGCTTCGACACTATCCGCAACAGCAACTACCATTGCAGGCGGTATCTTGTTGTCACTTCTGGGATTTAACAACAATAGCAAGGATAAAGATGATTCAAATTACGCAACTCGCGAACAAATGGAACTGGTTAGTGTCGCTTGCCAAGCTGAGCCTGGTGTATCTCGCTAATATACACAGGCTGTTGAAGAGATCAGGCAGGCACTTGGAGAAGATGCCGTGAGCATCGAAGATGAAATTCTACATTCCCATGGCTATTCGGACTGGTCTACAATTAACATTGACAGACTGCCTGTTGCAGTCGCGTTTCCAGCATCAACGGAGGAAGTTGCCATTATTGCCAGAATTTGTCACAAAAGGCGTGTTCCTATGAGTAAGTAGTCGAAAGATGGTGAAGAAAACCGAACTAACACATTAAAAGTCCCGTATTCGGGTGGCTCAAGTGTTGAAGGTCATTTCTCAGCCCCATTCGGCGGCATCAGTGTTGACTTTGTGAACATGAACCAAATTCTACAAGTTCATGCCGATGAGTAAGTCCGTTGCAAAATTACTAACGGTTGACTGTTTAGACTGACTAAAGCTTGTCTCAGCCTCAACGTTGTTGTCCAGCCGTCTGTGCCTTGGATGGACTTGAATGAGAAGATCAAAGATACTGGATTGTTCTTCCCAATTGATCCCGGCCCTTCGGTAGGTATTGCTTTTGGGATTTGGCTACTGGACAACCCATCTAATTCGCTATTGTAGGCACAAATTGGTGGCATGATCGGTACCAACTGCAGGTATAAACTCCACAAACGTGCTATCACCGCAATTCATTCGACTAACATATCCCAGTGGCACCAATGCTGTGAAATATGGAACAATGAAGGATTGGGTGGTGAATCTAACAGTGGTCCTGGCCGACGGCACCATCCTAAAAACTCGCAGAAGACCGCGAAAGTCATCAGCTGGCTACAATCTCAATTCCATGTTTGTTGGATCTGAGGGAACCTTGGGGTTCGTGACCGAGGCTACTCTCAAGCTCGCCCCGATACCAGAGAATACTGGCATTGCGGTAGTCACCTTCCCTACTGTCAAGGCGGCTGCCAGCATGGCAATCGAAGTTATACGCCGCGGCGTGCCCATCAGCGCTGTGGAGATTCTAGACGAAGTCCTCATGAGCGTGATCAACAAAATGGGTGCCACTTCCAGAGATTGGAGTGAAGTCCCCACATTGTTCTTCAAGTTCAGTGGTAGTGACGCCGTTGTCAAGGATAGCATCGCTCGTGTCCAAGATATATCGAAGAAACACCAAGTGCAAAGCGTTCTCTTTGAAAGCGATCCAGATAAGCAAAAGGCTCTGTGGTCAGCGCGAAAAGAAGCCTTGTGGAGTATGATGGCATTGCGAGAAACAGATGGACATGTTTGGTCCACCGACGTGGCCGTGCCTCTTTCTCGAGTTTCGGAGCTGATCGGTGCGTGGTCATCTACATTAACTAAACACAGAATATCATCGGCTAACGAAGTTGAACAGATGTGTCTAAGAAAGACCTTGTCAAGCTTGGTCTATTTGGAAGCATCTTAGGACATATTGGTGACGGTAATTTTCACGAGACAATTCTGTTCGAAGAGAAGCAACGCAACGAGGTCGAGAAGTGTGTTGACAAAATGGTCTACCGCGCTCTTGAAATGGAGGGCACATGCACGGTAAGATTACTCTTATATATGAGAGATTTCGCTTTTGGTACTAACATTGCAAGGGCGAGCATGGTATCGGTTTAGGGAAGAAGGATTTTCTAAGGGAGGAGGTCGGTGAAGCACCGATCCAGGTGATGAGGGCAATCAAAACAAGTTTAGACCCGCATTGGTTGATGAACCCCGGTAAGATCTTTGATCGGGAATAAGTAGAAACATTACAGCAGTCAAAAGAAGTTTTATCTCAGATGGGCATGTTCGCTGTTCCAATCATGCTTTAGCACCAATGTGTAGCTATGTTTGCTTCTCCATTATGTTCTGGGTGATGAAGTGCTGTGGGATCTTGAGAGAGTGCTGAGTTGCTCAATATCTCAGCGTTGTGAGATAGTGAATGTGGACTAAACCATTGCCATGAGTCAATTACAAAACACGTGCGTAGGCAACAACGACAGGTATGCTGTATCTGAACATAATTTCTTATATATCTATAGATCCTCGCTGGCTATGCTTACATCTAAATAGCAACATCTAATACAGCTGAAACGCCCCGATCGAGACTCTCCATGGCCCCCTGCAGTGCCTCCAAAAACTCGGTAGAATCAGCTGCTCGAGCACCAAATATTAGCCCATTGCTAGAGGCCTTGGCAATACCAGCATAGTCTGGGCTCGGCGCAAACGAGATATTGAGGTCCTCATTCGTCGCTCGTGAGGCAGGCCCATCGGGGTGGACGAGAAGCATCGACCGGCGAGGCGCGTTCCAGCCAAGATTGTTGAGGACAATGGTCAGAATAGGGATCCCGTAACGCGCAGAGATCCAGTACACACTAGACGGGACGCTGAACATGTAAGATCCGTCACCAACAATCTGTACTACGTATCGCTTACGCTTGCCAGGGATCAAGGCATCAGAAGCATCTGCAGCAAGCTTGATTCCCAAAGCACCACCACCGCTCCAGCCGAGACCTCCACCTCCGCAGTGAATCCACTGCCCTGGGATGGTTGCTCGGACCTGATCCGAGACAAATATGGCATTTGTAATCGCCTCTACTGCCCAAATTGTATCTTGGGGCAGTTTTTGACGTAGTGTGGCGCAAACATAGTCGGTTGTGAGTTTTCCAGAGTCCGGGAGCTTGGACCGCTCGTCGAGAGTACGAATACGCTCTTTGTAAGACTCTGACAACGCCTGGGCACGGCGATCGAACTCGACACTTGATAGCTTCTCTGTCAGGTTGCTTTGCAGATACTCGGTGATCTGCCTGAGGGCTATCTCAGCGTCCACGCGGTACCTCTGCTCGGCGTCAATGTAGAAAACCAACATAGACTCTTTGAGAGGATCGACGTCAAGGTGGAAAATTCTTGCTGAGCTTTTAGGCTTGCACAACTTGTTGATCCATGGAACATCGCAGTCCAGAATGAGAAAGACGTCTGCGTTCTCGATTGCAGAATCGACTCCATACTTCATGCCCAGCCAGCCTGGATGATCCGCTGGGAAACACATATCCGAGCAACCTGTGTCAAGAACACGCAGACCCTTAATAGTATTGGCCAGTGAAACAAGGGGCTCGACTGCCGCATGATTGCGGCCAGTGAAGCCTACAATAACCAGTGGGTCAGAGGCGTTGACTAGTGCGTCGGCGATTTCTTGGACAGCATCTTGGGGAAGAGCAGATGGGGCAACAGGCTTCCAGTAGGCAGGGTTGATAGAATACGGCTCAATGGTCTCCTCCATCACTTCGCGAGCTCCCATTAGGTAGGCAGGACCCTGTGGGTGGCTGGTGGCCAATTGAATAGCACGTCGAACCATCTGCTTGACATTCTTGCCTGTCTTGATCTCTCCAGTGTACCGACAGTACTGGGAGACGATCTGCTTCTGGTCAGGCACATCCTGGATCCAGTGACTGAGCGTAGATATGTTAGACAGTACGAAGACCCAAGATATTGGTCACTTACATGAACTCGGTTCTTGACCCGATAACCTCTCCCTCAATGGTGTAAGGCGAGAGGCCAGCAAAAATGAGAACAGGGGCGCGCCCCATGGCTGCATTATGGATAGCAGCCGCTAGAGCTGACGTGCCAACATCCACATGCACAATGACACACTGAGCCTCTCCGCTCAGTCTGGCATAGCCATCAGCCATAGACAGAGCCACCATCTCGTTCGGGCATGTGATGATCTTGGGAAAGGTATCCGGCATCTCCTTTTGGCCCCTGACCATGGCCTCCAAGATACTAGGATGGTCCGAACCCAGGTTGACGAAGCAATTCTTGACCCCAGCCTCAACCAGGGCCTCGAAGAATGCAAAAGACGTGGTGTACCTAGCAGTGATGTTAGCTACTAACCCTTGGTTGGATTGCTTGTGACACATACATGATGGGATGTGCTTAGAACGAGACTCAGGTGTGATTATTGCTTCTGGTAAACACAAGCCTTCAGAATACAGCACAATTCCACCGCATTTATGTCGACTATTAATTGACTCAATCGCAGATATTCCTCCGCTAATTGTTACAATTGAGTTGTCTCGCGGAACACATCCGAAGCGGAGTAAACCTGTCGCGGTTGCTACCCGAAAGTGGGGGATCGTCGCTGGCAACTACGTCGGCAAATATTCATGATGGATCTCTTAAGACCACTCATGGCAATAATAATATGAATCAGTTATGTCTAGAATTGGAGTGAAACATGACACAGGCCGGCCGATCGGTTGATATCCATGTAAACAGCAAGCTGTGATTTCTACCATCATTATTACAAATAGCTTTGCATATATCTGATTTTCACTCTCGTAGAAAACGTTCCCCCAGTTACATCTGCTTCATGAGACTAGATAACTCAGACTCCTGTCTCTTGTGTCTGCCATAGCAACTCACACGTCTATGCCAGCTTGTTAGTCATAGCAGCACCATGCTACTCAGGCCACTGTCACGCTTGCGGCTCACCCCCGTGCACCATGCCCCCCCGGATGACCCCTCGGGTCTTCTACCCCGGAAATGTTTCTCCTGCCTCCACACCCCGCATTGTTGGACGTGGGGAGCTAGACTATCCTCGATGTAAACTTGTTGGTTGTCCATCTAGAGGAAGCATACTAATATTAGACGAGAGTAACAAAACAGGAAAAGAATGAGACATTAGTCGCCAAGATGACATCTTCCATAAATAGACACCCACTGCCCATCATCCGAGACAAATCCGGTGCTGCAAGTCACAGCAACCCAGACATATTCTTATTCTACTGTCTCTTCCATCATGGCTGTCCTGACTGAGAAGGCTACGGCTGAACATGCATCCTCCAAGGGTGCAGAGTCTATGATTGATCAATCTAGTGAGGACTCGGTAGCAACAAAGAAACTTCTAAGAAAATTAGACATGCGATTACTTCCTCCTCTCATGGCAATTTATTTTTTGTCTTTTATGGACAGAACCAACATTGGTATGTGCAGTCTTTGGAAGTGGAGTTTCTGAGAATGAATGAGTTAACACCTGTCGTGACTAGGCAATGCAAAGATCCAGGGAATGACCGAGACCCTCAACATGACTGGGAATGATTATAATATGGCATTATTTGTCTTTTTTATCCCGGTATGAATGTACCAATGGAATGGAGCCACGAGACAAGCCTGACTGACACTGTTCCCCGACAGTACATCATCTTCGAGGTCCCGTCCAACATTATCATCAAGAAGATATCTCCTTCTCTTTGGCTCGCTTCTATTACAGTTCTTTGGGGCATATCGACTATTGGGATGGGGCTTGTCCGTAATGTGGAGGGACTCATCGCCTGCCGAGTCCTGTTGGGGTTCTTCGAGGCTGGGATCGTTCCAGGTATGTCTTCGTTAAGCGTGTCTCAACAAGGGCTGACAGCTAACGTTGACAAAAGGCTGCATCTACTTGATCGGCATGTACTACAAACGCTACGAAGTTCAGTGGCGTATGTCCATCTTTTTTAGTGCTAGCATTGTAGCGGGCGCCTTTTCCGGTCTTCTTGCATTCGCCATTGCCAAGATGCATGATGTTGGAGGGCTTGAAGCCTGGCGATGGTATGTTATGGTAACACCCAACACGTTCATACCTACTGACATGTTGAAAACAGGATATTCATTCTCGAGGGTCTCCTCACCGTTATCGTGGGTATTATTGCAAAGTGGTGGATCCCCGACTGGCCTGAAACAGCCAGCTTTCTCAACGAGGAAGAGAGAGCCAAACTTGTTGGACGTCTGGCAGACGACTCGGGCGATGCCAGAATGGATCATCTTAACAAGACAGCTTGGAAGAGGATACTGTCTGATTGGAAGATTTACCTTGGTACAGTTGCATACTTTGGTATAGTGAATAATGGCTATGCTGGTTCGGTAAGCTCAACAATATCTCCTCAGCATCATGACTGAATGATGACTAAACAACTATCTACAGTTCTTTATTCCAACCATCCTGAGAGAAATGGGGTACGCCGCTGAGCGCGCTCAACTTCTGACAATCCCGGTGTACATTGTGGCGGCTATCGGGTGCTTGACTGCAGCGTTCCTTGCTGATCGTCTCCGCCACCGATACAGCTTCACCATGATTGGAGTTGTCTTGACAACTATCGGGTACATTCTGCTTCTCTGCCAGCAGAATATCCCTACTGGTGCTCGATACTTGGCTCTGTTCATGCTCGTCTCTGGCGGATATATCACGCAGCCTGTACTTCTTGGGTGGCTGTCCAACACCATGAGTGGTCACTACAAGCGATCGATCTCATCAGCTGTGCAGATAGGCTTGGGTAATATTGGAGGGATTGTGGCCTCGAATGTGTTTTTTGCCCAGGAAGCTCCTCAGTATTGGACAGGCTTGGGTGTCAGTCTTGGTATGGTTTGGGTGTGTGGCATCAGCTGCACTCTCTTTTATTTCCTTGCTATCAGGGAGAATAAGAGGCGAGATCGGGGTGAGAGAGACCATAGGCTTGAGGGTCCTGATGCGATGAACTTGGGCGATGACCACCCTCACTGGAGGTACACTACTTGAGGCCTAACTCCAAGAAGTTCAGTCTCACCCATATCGTGTTTATAGTTATAGTACTGGGGCTATCCATAAGTGATATTGAATGAGATGAGAGGTGAGTGTGAGTGAGATTTAATCTCAGTCATCGCCACTCATAAAAGGACAAGTCAGCAAGATGAGCATGGGCCAAGCCATTAGTTAGTACAGTTGGGTCATCAAAACAATAACAGACTATGATAAATAAACAGAAATGTCATTATTGAGTGTCGCATTATCCTCGACCAAAGACTGATATTAATTATATCATGTCTTTCCCTCCATAAATGACCTACGCAGCAGAACAGTATGTCCCCTATCCAACCCAAGGGTGCCCTATATTACAGCGCTGTAACAGTGTCGCGACAGTGCCTCGACAGTGCCTGTTTTAGTGGCTGGGTTGTCCCCGCAACTAAAAAAAAGCTGCTAGTAGCTGCAGGCGCGACGCGTTACCTTTTGACTCGTCGGGAGAGAAATGATCCGTCAATGCATCTCGATTTTTCATGCCACGAAACAAACAGAAACAGAACAAACAAAGGGCAAAGAGACGACAACAGCGACAGCAACCATAACCATCACAGCATCACTACTACCGACAGCATCTATCACATACAAACAGCATTTGACACAAACATCCAACAGTACAAACTTTATCCGGTCACGTTTCATCTTCATCCACCAAAATAGTGAGAGAGCCTCACCTCAATTCACTCTCCGCCTCGCCTCATTTTAATCCGTCTCCACCCAATATGGATAACTATCAGAGAATAGAAAAAGTCGGAGAAGGTTTGTCCCAACTCATTATTGTCACTACCACCCATTTACTCAATCATCAGGTACCTATGGTGTCGTCTACAAAGCCCGCGACTTGGGCCACAGCGGTCGCATCGTCGCCCTCAAAAAGATTCGTCTCGAGACCGAAGACGAGGGTGTCCCCAGCACCGCCATCCGCGAGATTTCCGTCTTGAGAGAGCTCAACCATGCAAATGTCGTCAGCCTCTTGAATATTGTCCATGCAGACGGACACAAGCTCTACCTCGTCATGGAATTTCTCGACCTGGATCTCAAAAAGTACATGGACTCCCTGCCCGTCACCGACGGAGGTCGCGGGAAGCCCCTGCCCACTGGAACCGCCACCGTCATCCGCAATCTGGGAATGAGCGACAAGGTCGTCGAAAAGTTCATGCTCGATTTGTGCCAGGGAATTAAATACTGTCACTCGCGTCGCATATTGCATCGCGACCTGAAGCCCCAGAACCTGCTTATTGACAAGGAAGGAAACCTCAAGTTGGCTGATTTCGGTCTGGCTAGAGCCTTTGGTGTTCCCTTGAGAAGCTATACGCACGAGGTTGTCACTCTCTGGTACCGCGCTCCCGAGGTCTTGCTTGGTGGACGACAGTACTCCACTGGTGTCGATATGTGGTCTGTCGGAACCATCTTCGCCGAGATGTGCTCCCGAAAACCTCTTTTCCCCGGCGATTCGGAGATTGACGAAATCTTCAAGATCTTCCGGTAAGCCCGTCTTCCTTTAGTCCGACAACGTATATACTAATCTCGCCAGAACCCTCGGAACACCCGATGAAGACGCATGGCCCGGTGTCACTGCCTATCCTGACTTCAAGCCCTCTTTCCCCAAGTGGCAACGTGACTTTTCCACTCCCTTGTGCCCCAACTTGAACGAACAGGGTCTCGAGCTACTCGACTACCTACTCATCTGCGACCCTGTTACTCGTATTTCTGCCAAGGCAGCCCTGAACCACCCCTACTTTGACGACATTCTGTGAGTATTTCTTTATTAGGCTGCATATCACCTGCTAACATGTGCGTGATTTAGTGGACGCAAGGAAGAAGAATAAATTGAACGCGTGTGGATGGTAATGTAGACCCAGGCGGCACTGTAAAACAGAACCAGTGAGTGGGCTTGTATAAAGTTAAAACACGATGGAACGAGTACGATGGATGCAGTTAGTTTTCGTAAAGCATGTGAAGGAGTCAATTCATTGTTTATCTGCGGTTGTCCGTGCATATGAGTGAGCGTGCAATGAGAAATTGGCATATACAAAGCATATCTAATCCACAGAGTTTTTCCTCAGCCAAACTTAGTACGCGAACCTTCGAAGCTTTTGGACCTTTGCCTTGGTGGTAGCACCAATAGCAGCACCAGAAGCAGGAACCAGGAAATCACTGGCCTTCACACGTCCATCCGACCCACGAGCGCCCTTCAGCGTAGAAGCGTCCGTGCTCTTGAAAGCAGCATCGTTCCAAGTATCACTCGAATCCCACGAGTTTCCTGATGCAGAGACCTTGCTGTTAAGATCAACCTGCTTGCCGGTGTTGTTAGAGGCGACATTCTTGGTTACCTTAGATGACGAGCTGCGGAGATGGAAGCCCAGATTGCCATTCTTCCATGCAGTGTTGCGATCAAAGGTCAAGGAACCTGGGTTTCCATTGTCGATGAATCCCTTCTGGGCATTCTGGAAAGCCATACAGTTCTTGACGATGTGGTTGGCAGGAGGGTTGTTTGTAATACCCAGCTTGAAGCCATTTCCATCACCCTCGAAACTGCTAAAGTCCCAGCGGTTGAAGCCGTTGCCCCAAGCGTAGACTTCGTCCAAAGTGACGGCAGAGCCGAACATGTACAGATCCAAACCGTCATCAACGTTGTCCCAGAGACGCGCATTTCGAAGAACATTGCCCTCGCCCTTGCCCTCCTTGCAGGCGAAGCCATCGGCGCTCTCACCATTCTTTCGTGGATCACGGTTACGGTAGGAGTCTAGGTTGATGACCTGGTTGTTGGATGACGCACCTTCGAGCTGGAAGCCAGTCTCGTAGTTGTCATGGGTGGAGAGACCTTCATAGTAGTTGTTTGAAGCATCACGTGCGTATATACCGTAAGGGCCGTTGATGATTCTGTCATGTGTAAGTGAATGACTCCTCATAGTTCGCAAATGCAGAAACATACTCTAGGTTATAGAAAGACCACCACTCAGCGTTCTGAATGTGGAAGACACCACGCTCAGCATTTGGGAGCGACTCGCCAACAGCCTTTGGTGTGCTGTCATTTGTTAGTCATCTGTGTCTTTCTGCATCGAGGTAACGTACCCAGGCATGTTCTCTCCATCAACGATAACCTTCTCATTCTGGTAAGGCTTCACGACGATAGGGCTACCCTTGGCACCACTCGTCTTGACTTGGATGTTCTTAGACGGCGCATAGGTGCCTTGGCGAAGGTAAATGATATCACCAGCTTTGGCAGCATCAATGGCAGACTGGATCGATCCGTATGGTGATGCAAGGGTTCCTGAGCCAGTTCCTTTTGGAGACACAAAGATGTCTTTGGCATTGGCACCAGCCAGGAAGGCCAGGAGAATAGCGGGGGTAAGCTTGATGAACACCATAGTTGCAGACTGACTAGTATGTTGATGATGTCCATCAATTACACGAGACTTTCAACATCTCTTATAATGAATTTGCTTCAGAATATATGATTAGCGAAATCAGGCGAGGAGGTTGCATTCCCCAGGAAAATGATGTTTCCACCAATCAGGCCAGAATGATCCATCCTGGGGTATCCTCATTTGGATGGTGGTCTCTTCGGGGACGACATTGCTTCCGAGATATCTGTGGGGGCATAATTAAACATTGGGGGATCCCAGCATGAAACGGCTACTTTCAAATTCCGACACCCTTAATTCAACGCTTCGGACGAAAATACACCGAAGCGGTGAGGTTATTAGGTCGAGAAACAACCTAGGCATATGACTAGCTATGCTCGTATTCCCCAAACCTCTTCCAGCTATTAGGTCATCGGCAGACAACTTACACCTCAGTAAGTCTCAACCTGGGATGGCTTTCCCCATTATCGACACGCTTCCTCCTTGAGCTTTTCCAGAAGATCCTGAGGCTCCTCCTGCTCTGCCACATCATCAACAACCCCGTCGCTCCAAGTAGCCTCAAGGTTTCCAGCTCCATGCAACTAAGAAGGAATTAAATAATACTACAAGTAATCCAATATCAAATTCCCCCCGAGATAACACTGGGGCAGTATAGGACTAGACAGGATCGGTCACCAATAATAATTAGAGTACCTAGAGTGACAATACAAGTAGCATTATCATAGAATGGAGGGCAGACGTCCATCACAGGACAACATCTCGACCATTATCAATGTAATACTCTGATCGAAGCGACACGAACGGCGTAAATTGACTTGTATAAGTGCCTATCTACAGCAATAGACCTATTCCGTCCAAAGCGTCCTCCATTCACCGGTATACCGAGCCCAACTCGTGACAGAAGGATTGTTTTCCAGATATCAGTTGTATCACTCAACCGTACATACACTTTATAAATATTAGTTTACATCCTTTCCCTAGGTTAAAGTCATACTTGCCTCTGTTGTAGTAACTTGCTCTAACACTTAAAGCGGTCGACGTATTGGGGAGTAGAAATGCAAGCATGCTTTCCTCCATAAGGCCATTTCTTGTTGTTTCGTGGGTAGTACTTGGGGCAGTTGCATTGAGCATATATGCCTTTGTAGTCGCATTTGATAGCACAACGATGTTGTTTGGAATTAGACTCGACGAAAGTACATGAGCCTTGCTGGCCAACAGCGCATCTGAAGGCATCGGCAGCCAGGAACATGGTGCCAAAGACAAGAAGCTTGGAGACGTGCATGATGAAAGATTGGATTGGGTATAGAGATTGTAGAACTGAGTAGGTGTTGGGTAGAGAGTTGAGAGGTAGTGTCCTGGAGAGGGAGAGAAGTTTGATATTAATTCGACGGAAAAGAAGAGTATTTATGTCCTTCGGTAGTTTCTTCTTTAGGGATAGTTAGTTTCTCTGGCCAAGCATGCAATGCATCTTTGTGAGTAGTTGTACTATCTGCACGTACAACGAAGCTGAAATCACATACCTTGGCAATGGAATATCCACGCATGGACTATGATCTGAGCTGGAGAAATGCAGAGTAACGTGGGATTAGTTACCACTCCACAAAAAGACTGTATAAGGCCCAATAGCCTAATAGTTTCCTAGGATTGTATCACTACATTGAGATATTTATGCGCTCATATGCAGACATTATTGGCCCCCAAACAGAAGCAACTACCAAGGCGTCTAGACCCTAGATATAAATATAACCGGCTACTCGGCCAATCGATTAAACCTTGGCGCATACAATAAACCTGCCACATTGACATTTATTCACTGTCCAGGAAAAGCCTGGTCCAGTGTCAACGAGCAGCACGGACGGCCAGTTGCCTTTGGGTCGTGACGACTCATCTCTTGGAAAGACACTGGTCCGCTACTGACCGAGAATTATATGCCTGTCTTGTGATGGATGCTTTACAAGTACGTTACACAGTTCACCGAACATAATACACGCAAAGCATCTCAAATTGCCCTCGCTGATACTGCCCGCCGCACTCATTGGTCCAACGAAGTCAATATATGCCTTTTTGTCATACAATGGATACTTGATGAAGACATGCATGTCTCACACGGCACAGCACAATCTCACAAGCTGATAGACACGGGAGGTATTATGAGATCCGATTGGACGGAAACAAGTTTAATTTAGGTAACTGAAAGCGTAGGACTTGGCAATAGTAGCTGAGCCTCGGGAATTGCGAAAAATAGCAGAAGGGCTTCCAATACAATTTGCCGATCTGCTGCCTACTTGTTGATCCGACAGGAGGAGTAACCAACGAGTAAGTCCAGTCCTCTGTAGATCCTTCAACTGTTTTCGCAACCCCGTAGCTAAGGCAGAACCCTTGGTTACATACAAAACCGAACTCCACCTATACTACCACCTGCCTACTGATGATTTTGGGGGCCATTTCTAAAGTCCAAGACAGTAGTATTACACTTCCCTCCCTACATATACAGATAAGAAGTTATACTGCATAAGTCATGTACTGGAGCGGAATAAAATGAAAATAGGAATACTGTAATGCTTGCAATACTGGATAAAGAATAAGGACTATGGCAGAACAGAAGTAAGAGTAATAATAGTAAGTTGGATACTATATTGCTACGTAGAAATATCTTTATACTAAATGAGTGACAAGTAAAAGATAACAGTGTACTAAAACAGGCGGTAAGGAACGACAAGCAACCAACCAACCAGGAGATATGCCTATAACCACAACATCCTATCAGTCAAATATTTGTTACCATGATGCTGGTATCTGGGCCCGATGATCTGGGCTAATTGCGCCAAAGACTTATTTCTTATCGGCGATGATGCACCTGCGAAGGGAGTTGTTTGGACCGACAGCACCACAGCGAGTGTCGCTGGGGATGTCCAAAGTGGTATCGGCGTACTTGATCCACATGTTATCATAGTTCGTTCCGGCGCAGGCATTGCCCGGGTGGAATTCGACAGTCCAAGGTAGCTGGCCTCTGAGGGACGACCACTCTCTGCTGCAATCGATGTTGTACTTCTGGGTCCATCCATCGCCCCTGATGGTGATATCATCGAACGACATGACAACGCTGAAATAGCCGCTTAAGAAGGAGTGTTGTTAGCTAACATGGTTAGATACCTAGGGCCTCAAAGTCTCTCACCAGGAAATTTGGCCGTGCAGGTCGTTCCAGTCGCAGCGCTTGCCGATATTGTCCTTCTGCACTTCACCCTCAATGGGCGCGGCGGAAGCGCCAAGCGCAAGAAGAGTCATGAAGAATGTCTTGGAAAGCATGGTGAAGTTGGAGTAGGAATTTAAGTTGGTGGTGATAGCGAAGCTGAGATTTGAATACTGTGATGAGAATGTTGATTGTGATGGTGAATAGGAAACATAAGTCAAGGCGAGGATAACAAGAGTTCTTATACTTTTCGTTGTTAGATAGAGGTCTATTCATCACTTTACCATCTTCATACGAAAGTCCTTCTACTTTCTAACAACAGATGTATTTTGCGTTTCCATAAGCTATGTCTTGGCAGGTAAGCTGATGTTTGTCGACACTTGTATATTGACGACATATGATTGAGATTTAGAGGACTATGTGATCTGCACGGCCCGAAAGATGAAGCCAGATCCGGCCAATTATACGGAGCAGATATGTGATAGTTGACTACTAACGTAACGCACCTGATTAGCCGATCACCTCATACATACACAGCATAACAGCTCCCGTTTACATTTCTATTGTTAATAAGAACTGTTGTGATACTTGCATTGTTGCTAGTGGAACCTTTGGAAAACACATGGAACTTCTGCTGAACTTGGGCTGTCTTTATTCATCGCCAGTAAAAGACTACTGGGATATCAGTCTTTGTTCCCGACCAGGTGGTAATGAGAGTAACGTGGACTCTTTATTGTGTTAAATATGGGGACTTTAAGTTAAACGGGCAGTAGTGCTTTAAGTACACCAGACACAACAGCATAATTATTGGAACCTTTGTTGATCCATGGAAGCCTTACATCGCCATGTCAGAAATAGTGATGCCGTCTCCACATAGATTCTGCCTTGATCTTTCTCCTTCTAGGCATATTAAGTCTGAGCCCCCCGCTATTTCTTAAATCCCCATAACGACGATCCGACTCACATTGTATGGGGAACCTTGTTCATCATCAGCTGGTTTAGGATACATCTTTACGCCAAGTCAAAAGGAATTTCATCAGGCATAATATCAGATGTTCTTGTTGAAGCGGCAGTGCTACTGATGATCTTCGACAATATATTGGTTGGTAGCCCCACAAGGAGGTCTACACAAATTATTCGGGGAAACAGCCAGGTTGGTATATCTTGACTAACAAGCATAAACCATGTCGATTTGAAGCTGCATGATCTCATCGAAAGGAACTTTGCAATATACCAAGAGCGTACATAACATTGGCACCAGGTCCCGGTCCTCCTGTTTCAGACACCTTACCTGCTAATCTGACGGAAGGAGACGACACTGCCAGGGACCTTTGGGATCCGAGTCGCCGTGGCCTGCTAAGTGGAAGATTGAGTAATGACAGAGCTGATATAACCACCTGCTTGACCGTTGAGGGTTCCGCACAAGAAGTCGTAATGGATTT
The DNA here is from genome assembly GCF_000303195.2 of Fusarium pseudograminearum CS3096. Classification (NCBI taxonomy): domain Eukaryota; kingdom Fungi; phylum Ascomycota; class Sordariomycetes; order Hypocreales; family Nectriaceae; genus Fusarium; species Fusarium pseudograminearum. The sequence goes on along the minus strand of NC_031952.1, from coordinate 4,313,460 downwards.
AGTCGCAACCTCATGGACAGCATAGACTTCCTCAGTAGCATGGCTGAGACGACAATGTTTGATGTATCTGAGATGGAGATCAAGACAATGACTTGGCTGACATTAGTCTTCGTTGTTAATGACTGGAGATGATGTGTCAAGTAAGTCATGTTCAAGGCTATGAATGGTGATCCGATATATATTGGGTACAGGCACTGTCTTTACTTTACGCCTGACTCTTGAATTATCAACTAATCATAAACAGCACTGAGTGACGTTTGTAGTGGTAATCGCCCCACACAACGGCCCCTTGCCCAAGTTGTACTTTTCGACTTGGGGCCTTCAATTGATAGAATAATAGATCCTGAGATGGGAAATTAGGTATATAGAATGCTAATAGAATAGAGGTAAGTACATATAACCAAAGGTAGTGGAAAATACAGGATCCGGTCAAGTTCTTTCATTGTGCGCAAGTATCTCAGCTTTATGGGGGTTCTCCCTCCAGTTTCAGATATCTTATTGTTTCTACTTATAGACTGTTATGTAGCAGTAGGAGCGCGAAGGATGCAAAAATGTAAGCGCGGCTGACCTTTAGGGCTTGGCTAATAAGCTACTGGTACCGCTGGGGCTATGGCGTATTTTCTTTTCTAGCTCCTCTACTTCAGCCTTAAGCGAGCGCAGCAATACAAACGGCGCCCGCAAGACCTCTTGTATCTGTAGTTATATTACTCGTCTGTTGTGCATACTTGTATTCCTGGCATCACTGTGGTCTTCTGCATATCTTACGAGGAAGGCTTAGGAACCTGAAGATTATACTTAGATATAGGTATACGCTATACGCCTATTAGACCGGTGACATTGCGTTTAGCTTGCATTTTATCTACCTACTAATATATATCTCCACTTAGCAAATCTGTTATTATGATCGTCAGCATAATCGCCAGCTTACTCGTCAGCTTACTTGTTACAGGTTTAAATCCTACGAAGAGGATTAATTGCTCAAGACTTGGCATTACGCCGCACCTCCTATCCTGAAATCCCACATCACTACACACATCCCTATTATGTCAGCGTATTTATGTAGGTATACAAGGGAATCGAAGCAGGTTCGAATAAAGCTGTACAAGTCTTCATTCACTTGCTTCTTTAACCACTCTACAAGTTTTCACAGACTTTGAATATTCTCCAGTCACTACCTTGGCATTTACATCAACAGTTCTCATCATGTTCTTTAAGACTTTTATCCCTTTTTTTGCTGTAGGCGCAAGCGCCCAGTTGATTGTCGGCTTGGGTTCTTCATACGCCGAAGGACCCGGTCTTGACCAGCGGATTGGCGACCTTCTGCGACAAAAGCTCGCCGACAACGACGGAGGAGAGTGGTCCTTCACCAACCACGCAGTCAGTGGTAGCGTTCTGCCGGACATTGCGGAAAAACAAGCTCCGGAGCTTGATGGGTCCAACCCAAGGATTGCATACATTGTCTCCGGCGGCAACGATCTCTCGTATGCGACGTGTTTGAGCGACCCCAGCAACAGCGCGTGCCAAAACTCCATCTCCGAGGATGAATGGAAGAAGCGCTACAAAGATGTTCTGGATTCTGTTATCGAGCATACATCTGGTGATCTGACCGTCTTCTGCGTAACATACATTAGAGCCCTTGGCGCCGATACCGCATGCCCAAGCGACGACTGCCCAATGCAACCTGACGAGAAGGAGGCAAACGACAATCTTTACAACCGAGTTGTCGACTACACTGTTCGTGCGGTGGATGAGTGGAAGGCTGCTGGGGACAACAAGCAGCATGATGTGCGCCTGATTCCTATGCGCCAGCACAGTGAGGAGCATTACGTTGGCACCGGCGAGCCATGGATCAATGGAGCGCAGGTTCCAGACGGTGCAGGAGGCATTACCTGGCACCCTAACAACGCTGGAGCTAATGCTGTTGCCGAGTTCCTTCTTCAGAGCTTTACCAATTAGTCTTGTCCGCCTTTAAAGCTCTTCGATTCTGTTAGCCAGCGACAAATCGAGTTGTTGTTGCGAAGCAAGTCTAGAACGCTGGTCATGGAACGAGATAAGGTGACGAGAAGGGCTGGAAGCTTGTGTATATTCAGACTTTAATTTCTTTTTTTGGTTGATAGTAGTTGTAGTCGCAGTCAGCGCCAGTAACATGTTATTTGGTTCAATGGGATCTCGCGCGGGAACAACATTGAAAGGGCAACGGATCCGACAGCCTGATATCCAGGTGCAAATACAGGAGAGCAACCTCGCTTAGACAGTCAGAGCCTTCCCTACATAACTATTGCCCTAATTGCTGTCCCGCTCATCCTCATCTACAGTCGTTTTGATTTACTAGCTGGGTCTGTGATATGGTGGACAGCTTCAGACACAGCCTTGCGTTTACAGATGTCTGAGCAATTGAGCTAACATGTGGATTAACGTCAGTTTAATCTCAGCTTATTCAGACATATAAATCGCCGCGAATAAACGGAGGCCAATACTGTTCAGTGCTTATTGGCGTCTTATGTAAGAGCCATCAGCTGAACGATTTCTCCTCATTCTTATAAGCAGCGCCACGTCATGGTGATCTGGTAAGTGGACCTCCCTCCAGCATCAGTGGATTAATATAAGAACTGGAAACTGATATCATTTCTCTCAACTGCGAACGCAGGTGACAGAGCAGAAACAAGTCTAATATTTGAAGACAAAAGTCGCAATGGGTGAGTTTGCATTTACCCCTCATTTGATCTATCAACTAACGCAACCAAGTTCAACTTCACACATACGAGGACGGCGCGATTGATGTTGAGGCAGCCTTCACTGCTGAGATCCTGATAACCGAGCGTGTTGGGCTCCAGGACATCTGGCACAGCCAGTACGCCGGTTCTGGGGTCATGGGACTGCGCAAAGGCATGTATATCAAGTACTTGCCCACCAAATACCACCCGATCAATGGCAACATGCTCACCGGAGGAGCGTATCTCTTTGATACCTTGGAAAATGCAAAGGCATATGAAGATTGGACCACCAACGAGTTCAAAGTCGGCGAGCCGCCAACCACGTATTGGAAGCAGCCTTTGTTCAAATCAGTCGATTCCTGGATCTGGAATGTCATCGGTGCCCACAACTTCACAGACGTTGATGAGCATCACATCGGTCGCTGGCAGCGTTGGACTTACCACCATGTAGGCGTGGGAGATATCCTGAAACAGCTGTATCCTGTCCTGAAAGATGCAGCTGAGAAGAGAGGGGCTGGGTCATTCTGGCTGTTGCATCGACCAGAGGATAAGATGATTGGCGTTCAAATGTCATTCCCAAAGCCAGAGGAACTTGATGATGAGAGCCTTCTCCAGGAGATTGAGGCTGTAGCCAGGAAGAAGTCATTGGCTGATGTTTTCCCGGATGCACTGGAAGCAGAGGTTCTGATGGACAGGACTAGTGCTTACCATGCAATTTGGCAGCCGTTGTTGGATGGTCCAAACGGTCTCAAGGTGGCATGTCCTAACTTCCCACATCTTGCAGGTGAGAAGGCCTGAGTGATTAAAAGTCATATTCCACGAAGAGTATGGGCAGTATCTGTGATGGTTCCTTGTTTTGTACTTAGTTGCGCGCTAAAATGATACGCTTTTTGTCTTGTTCTCTACTCTAATCCAACAAAGCCTTCTTGACTGCCTCAACCTCCTCTGAAGTTCCACATACTAGACCAGCTCTGTCGTCACAGCCCTTGAGAGTGATATCGAATATTCTTGATCCAGTTGCGGGGTCGATAGCTTGACCGCCAGCACACTCAATAACAAGCGCCACAGGCAACAGCTCGTAATACTTTCGTAGCTTGGCCTTGCTCACGGACGTCACAGGTGAGACGTATACGCCGTGACCTTTGACGAGAGCGTGATAGATATCAGGGATAAGACCACCAGAGTATCGTAGCGTATACTTGTCGGTGATAAACTTGGTGACCAGGCTCATGTACTTGTCGTTCTCGGCGGCAGCGCGCAGATTGGCAGGGGCGAAGTAACGTGTTTTAAAGGGAGGCTCGGCAAAGCGAAGCTCGGGACGGGCCACGGTGAACTTGTGGGAGTTGTTGAGGCTGACTTCGAAGCACACGGGGTCCGAACCAGGAACTCGTAAGGCAACGATTGCGAGAGTTCTTGGGCCAAAAACTCCCAGGATGGATCCGATTTGCTTCTCTGTCGGTTGCTCAATGGCAGTGACTCCGTCCCATATTCCGATGATGCTTCCGACAGACCAGTTCGGGCCAATAATGGAGCTGCCATCGAGAGGGTCGAACCCTATAGTGTATTGTTCGTCGTCACTAATGGGCTGCACCGTCTCTCCTTCACGAGCAGGCTTCTCAACAGGATCCTCCTCACTGCTGGCAGTTTTAATGGCAGGTGACTTAGCGCATCTATCGCGAATAATGTTTTCCGCCAAAACATCAACGTTCAGCTGCTCATCTCCAAAGGCATTTTCGGTGCCCACGATGGAGACATCATATGATCTTCTGAGTTCGTCGCCAATGGCAGAAACAGCGTCAAGGAGCTGTGGAATGACCGACTCGCGCAGTGAAGATCTGTTTCCTTGCGGGAGTACAGTCTTGAGGAATTGAGTGAGCTCGAGCTCTGGGGCTTTCGTTGCTGAAGACATTTTTGCTGTGTGATATTGTTAATGTCAAAACTGCCAGGTTGGAAGATGAAAGTCGTTTTGTTATCCACAAACCAGGTTGCGTCACACAAATTGACGCAATCGGTTTGGTGACAAGACCTACTTTACCGCATATGGTTTAGATTCAGACTGTCAACGGCCCGATAAGAGACGATAAGAAGTGATAACGATCAAGTCTCCTCATTGACATCATATCATGGTCTCAGCTTTTCTCCTGTCATGTCAAAGTCCATGCCCTTTCAACACGATACTCTTTCCAGCCGTATCGGGCCGCTCTCCACGTATCGTCGATATGTCGTATCACTTTACCATCTAGTGGGACGTGTGAGATTGGCACAATCATGATATGATCAGCTCTCATTGAGGGATTTGCTGTCTCAGAACGATTGTCCAAGTTGTACAGCGGTGCTGCTGACACCGGATGGCCGCATGCATCAACAAGCGCAATACCATATGGATATACGATACGAGCTTTTGTGAACAGTCAAGTAGATCTACGATTACTTTTACTGCAGAGTTACATTACAAAAACAGACAGGTAGCTCTTGTACCTACGCAGACCAACACAGAGATGCCCGCCGCATTCATGCAGATAAACCAAGTCACCAGACAAGTCTCAGAGTTTTGCGTGACTATTGCAAGTCAGATTCGATGTATTAATTCCACCACATAATTCGTGTATATCCTTACGAAGATGAAACGCTTTCGTGAGCAACAACAGGGCCCTTGAGTAGCATTGGCTCTCCGTTGTAGAAGTTCTTGATGTCCCCAAAGATCTCCTTGGCAACCTCGTTTGCGGCAGCCTTGTCAAAGACCTCGACGCTCTCCCACTCGAGAGTGGCTTGAACTTGGTAGGGGGCACCCTCCTGGAAGTTCAGGATCTTGTAGTTCTTGAGACCCAAAGGACCCCACTTGCTATGAGTTTCTTAGTGATTGTGCCAGGTTGGACATTTAGCAGCTTGGTTGCGACTTACGATGCGACGAGAGGCATGTGTGTCTTTAGGTAGTAGTCCATGTCAAACGAAGGACCCGAAGGGTAGACAACAAGGACTTGAGCCATTTTGACGGTTAGAGATAAGATAGAAGTGAGATTCGAGTGTGTACTGTAATGCTGAGCAACACCATCGGGAGCTGAATGGAGGGGTAACCAGCTTTATATACCGAGCGGGGGTGAGAGTGCATCCCCACCTTGGTATCAATGAGGCGAGCGGATCAACGGAACTAATTGACGTGTTGCGATTGAACAAGGCCTTGGGGTGATTACTCAGCTTGCATGTTGATGTTTTTTTGGTGTTGAAATCGAGGGCAATCTGAAGGAGGTTGAAACAATCGAGCGATCTCTGTCGCTAATGCAGCGAAATGTTGATATAATTGGCTTTAATACGCCTTTCGGTGAAGGCAATCAACTGCTGTGTTACTGTGCATAAGACTGGCAGCTCAGATGACAGTGTATTATATACCGTAAAGCCAACTCATCTCGCCGACAAGCAGTAAAACAGTCACAGCAGCCGGGACAACTTGAGGGTGTACAACTTGAGTACGCGACCGCTTATCATCTCAGCCTCGGACGTGAATCATCTCCCCAAACAAACAGAGCATGCAACAAGCACTGATCAAGATGTAGGTAAGTTTGTAAGTAGCAAAAGGTTTGCATAAATCGTATTCGTCTTATCACCTTGGCCACAACATTGTCCAAGACATATGTCTCAAATTGGGAGCTATTTGAGCCTGACTCGCAAGACAGAAGGCATCAAAACAAATAAGAGGTTTGGATAGAGTTTTCACAAACAAAACACGGCTTCTGAAACTTGTACACTACCTAATCAGGTTCTTCTCATAAGCCAAGAGAGCCACGTGGTCTATTCTAGTCGCCTCATCTGAATTTAGTAAAGACGATTATCTGTAGCTAAGTGGAAGAGAGCTAACAGCGGGCCGCTTCGTTCTCGGTGTATTCCACGGGCTTCTGTGCATCACTGTAGTTTAAGCCTTGATACAACAGAGCCCTAGTGCCGGGCCACAATCATTCGGTGGCTTTGGCGTTGCGCAAATGCGGAGAGAGTTTGTGTCTGTTGAGATTCAGTGCTATAACCATGACGGCATGATGATGTCAGCCAGAGACAGCTCAACAATAGGTAATCGACAACGTCACCATAAAACTCCCTTCTATCAAAACAACAATTCTTATTCCGAACTTCTACTCTCAATCACCGCAAACAAAGACAGTATTCGCAGAACCATCGTATGTACAGGAACGGAGTATCCTACACACCAACTTCTCACTGACTCGGTACCGACAGAAACGCCGACACATCATTCCCTGATTCAGACAAGATGGTGCACAATATCCGAACGTAAGTTTCCTTGTGACAAACCGGGCGACCACCACGGTTATCTAACGAGAAAAACAGTAAGGACGAGTTCCAAGACGCACTCAAGAACTACTCTGTCGTCGTCGTCGATTTCTACTCTACCCATGCCGCTGAGTCAAAGAACATTGCTCCCACATTTGCCCAGTAAGCTCTTGTATCCGATTCCTTCGACCTTTGTCCTTATTTACTGATCAATGACAGTGCAAACGAGCTTGACAAGTTCAAGGACTTTCGATTTCTCAAGATCGACATCGATGATCTCAAGGGTCTAGCGGAGGAGCTTGGAGTCTCAAAGCCTGCCACTTTCCAAATGTACAAGAATGGCGAGAAGATCAATGACCTACAGAGTGATCAGATGGAGGACCTCATTCAATTCCTGGAAACTGGTCTGTAGAAGAAGGATTGTCTAATTAATGAGCCACGCCATCAATTAATATAGTATCAATAACAGACCTGCCACCAAGTCTCCCATCTCACATCTTGCCTGTCTACCCTACCCGTACCATAAGAAATATCTATAACAATTACCATTCAATCCTGGCATCAAGCTCAGAGCAGCGCTGGCTGAATGGCCTAAGAAAAACAAGGCGCTTCAGCTAGTATCGAAAGACTGCACGGATTCAGTGTCGAATGCTTGTCAGAGCTTCAGCCTCATCCTGATGAGATCATCTGGCCCAAGTTTGCTTGCTAAATGAAACATCTAATAATACATGCGCAACAAAGCTCCGACATTTCCTATACATACACTATCTGCGCCACCGTCGCACGGGACGTCGCCCTGTTTTATGCGTCGCAAATGGAACATGAAACGTGAGACTCGACAGTGAATCAGAGGTCAAAGCACAAAATGGAAAACCTTGTCAAGCTACACGCGGGTCATGAGGCTACTAGTACTGATCAATCATTTTTAATATCTATCATTACGATATAAAATCTATGTCATGTCATATAGGGCTTTTTGTTAAGCCATGAGAATGTGTATGGTGTCGTGATATACAGATTGGGTCAATGTGCCCGTGAAACAATAAAAGAAATGCCAACACTCTTGTGTGGTAATGAATGTTGCCTCGTCGCCAGAACCTAGCTGACTGTCTGGCCTGTTTATGCAAAATCGCTACTCCAAACGCCCCGTTTTAATGCCGATGGATGCCATGCGGCGAATGAATCTAGTAGAACTGGTGGATGTTAGTAATTAAATGCGAAAAATGATGCAGAGCAACTTACCAAGTTCATTGCCCAGAGGAGGACAAGAAGACCAAGCATGCGGAGCTTGAGGTTGTTGGCCCACGATGACTTGGAAGGCATGTGGCGGGTGAAGGGCGAAAGCATGCTACCGCCCATCAAAGGCTCAGCATCACCCTTGGCCTCAACGTCGTACTCGTCTGACTCCTCGGAAGCCCAGTCAATAGTCAACAGCTTGACCATGCCACCTGTGGCATCGGCGACACGGGAGCTGATCCACAAGAAAACGGGGACGATGATGATGAGGGACCTCCAGCGGTCGCAGAGAAGGCTACCATCACCCTTGAAGATGTCGAGAAGCAGGAGACCCTTGGTATCGGCGGCGAGAAGGATGTGGAATTGAAGGGTAAAGGTCTCGAGAGAGCAGCGACCGATCCAGGCGAATGATCGAGAGTACCATGTGCGGGCGGCGGGGAACATGTTGCGCGCAGCGATGAAGCCCATGATGGGAATGAATGAGAAGATGGGGTGCAGAGCAGTGTAGTCCTGCTTCTTCTCGGCCTTGCTGACGGCGACCCACCAGTAGAGAGGGATAGAGAGGATACCGGCGATACCAGCCAAGCCGTAGGACTGGGTGAGGATCTTGTTGTAGAGCTTGGTTCGGACGGAAGCGACACCCATAATGATACCGACATAGACGATGAGGCCATCAAGGCCAAGACGGAACTGCCACTCGTGGAGATCCCACTCAATCCGGAAGACGATGTTCAAGGCGTCAAAGACCCATTGGAGGACGGGCGTCCACAGCATAGCACCAGGGCAGATGGCAGCCGAGATGGCGATCTTACCCATGAGGGCCCAGGTGTTATCGTTGTACTTGGGGCAGATGGCGAAGAGGGCGTAAATGATGAGGAACCAGAAGCTGACGAGGGGAGCGAAGTAGTAGAACATGTAATCGGTGTTCATGAAGAAAGGCAGGGCGACGCTAAGAAGGTTAAGACGCAGAAGCACAGCAGCGACGCGCTTGAAGGAGAAGTCCTTCTTGGAGCTGAAGAAAACACCATGACCGAAACCGGTTTGGAAGAGATACGCAGCGACCAAGAGACGGATACCGACGTAGATGTTCAGGTCTCTGGAGGCACCGGTCCAGTGATAGACGAGGATGAGAGCCTGCATCCAACCCTTCCACTCATCAGTCTGGTCACGCGACAAAGGCTTCGCGTCTTCAAGGGTAGCAGGAGCGGCGGGGGCGGCAGCAGTAGCAGCCTGGGCACCAGGTCGGGGAGGAGGAGGCTTGGACTTTGTCATGAGAGCAAAGCCGACGATGAAGCAGAGAGCAGACATGAGGTTAAAGTCGAACATGCTGTACTGCTTGGAGCCCTTGGCGAAAGACTGGGTGCGGTCGGCCCAGTAGCAGGCGAGAAGGCCGGTGACAAAGGTAGCGACGTCGAGGTTGAAGAAAGACCACTTGGGGGCTTCGCCAGATCGGAGGGCAATTATCTCGGTGATGGCAGCACCACCAACGTACAGCATGCCGAGGGCGACAAGGATGATCTGGACAAATGACTTCTGGCCATAGTTAGTGCAGCAGGTGCGGTCATATGGGTAAGAGTTTTGCATGTCGAGCTTGGCGTTGCATCGAAGGTTGAGAAGGATCTGGGCCTTCATCTCAGCAACCTCATCGGTGACATGGAAGCCGTTCTCGTGGTCGACGATGGCATCCTTTTGTTCGTACGACAAAGCGGGGTAAGACCACAGCATGGGGATACCGGATTCCTGCTCCTGGGTCTGGAGGAACTCATCAATGGCTTCGACCTCGCCGGGCTGCGAAGCGATGCCAGTCTTGCGGTATTCGGGAAGCATGTCGTAGAATGGCGGGGCGACGGGAGCAAAGAACATCTCGTTACCGAATCCATCGCGTGGATCAATTGGTCCGTTGCCGAAAGGTGCAAAGTCCTTGTGGGAGACCAGCTCGGAGATGTTGGCAAAGGCGGACTCGAACTTGGGAAGAGACTCTTCCTTCTCGAAGCGGGCGGCGAACCAGACTCCCATGCCAACAAAGGCGACAGCAGGGCCCTTTTGCTCTTCGACGGGGACACGGTCAAGCTTCTCTTGGTGGTAGAGGGAAAGTTCGTCTCGGACGATGTCGCTCTCGTTACCGTAAGGATCCCAGATTGACTTTAGTCGGATACCGCCGAATTCTTCGTCGTGACTCTCGTGCTTCTGGCTCTTGGCTCGGACTGTCTGTGCCTTTTCTGCGTCGAGCTGCAATTGAGTTAGCCACCATGGTCTTGTTACACAGTACTTTATGCTGTCGCGCAAAGCATTTCGATGCCCTGTTGGTGTCATGAACTTACCAGACTGGCCATGCCGTAAAAGACCTGTCGAGTTGTAGAGTCACCGACAAACAGCATGTGTCGTCCCTCCATGCACTGCTCAATCTCCTCCTTCTTGTACTTGTGAAGCATGCATCCTGATGGCTGCCAGTTGGTGAAAGGCGCCCTGCTTCCATTCTCTGTGGGTGTATCCAGCCAGTTGCCATCGTTAAGCAATGCCTTGCAACGGTAGGGGTCGTCGCTGAGCTGTAGCTGGTTGATGACGATACCCAGAATGACGACCAGCGTCAAACCGAGGGCCAGCACCCGGTTAAGCGCAATACTGGTAGGTATTATTGCGCCCATTGTGATGTTACGACACCTATTTCGAGGTGTGAGATTATTCTGGTGTAAAACGATTGGGATGTGACGCTATTGCGTAAAGTCGAGCGAGTGTCTGAGTACGAAAGAGAAAACCCGGTTTACGATGAGTGCGAAACCATCGAAGAGACTCTCAATGCAAGGGATGAATTGATTTGAGTCTTGTTCCAATAAAGCGAGGGTGGTGAAGAAACTGAGACAATAAACAATGTTCGAGACAAGCGTAAGGAGGGACTTGTTCGAAGGGTTGTTGGTGTCGCAGTGGGGGGACAAACAAGCGATACAAGGCAAAAAAGTCAAATGGCAATAAAATGGACAAAAGGGACGATCACTCGGGCACGATGGAAAGAAAATGCCACCTCTAATAGTATATGAGGTAACTGAACGCGTAAGACTACCTGGTTGCGAAACATGTCAATCGCCAATGTGCTATGCAGGACAGGCACCGCAAACGCCCTATAGAACATTAGCAACCCCCTGATCAGCGTAGCGTAACTGGCATGACCCTCGCAATTCAAGGGTCCACAGAAGACGAGCCAGGGAGAGCACTTCTAGCCATGGAAGAGGCCATGTCAGGGTGTCACTCGACTCCACTGCTGTGGACGGATCAGCGCCGAAAGCGCCAAAATGTCTTTGACGAGGACGAGAAGAGGAAAGAAAAATGGCAAAGGATGGGCAGAAAGGATGTAGAGTCTGACTCGGATGGAGACATGGCTACAGAGGTTCAGTCTATGGACCAAGTCCACCGCTCCATTCCCATCTGATCTCTTCCTCCTCAACTCTTGATCACGAAGAAAATAAGGTTGTGGGGAGGGTTCAATCAAAGTCGAAATGCCAAGTGCTTTTAAGCATCAGACCACGATGTGACTGTTGAGAAAAGCACCAATAATCTGGTGACTCCATCCCCCTCCATGTCCAGACCCAGAACGCCTCGCCTCCCCCTTACCGTGCCAAAGAATGCTAATCTGGGACCTGGACGAGTTAATCTCTTGGCTTACCTGCTAAGAACCGGGGTGTTCCTCCACTAAGATTCCAGCGCCCCCTTGTGCCCTGTCGGTTGATGCTCCCTTTTGGTTCAAACAGGCTCTTTTTGTACGATCAGGAATGATTGCGCGCATGCAGCCAAGCAAAGAATGCACACTTGTAAAGTATCTTTAATCTCGCAGTGAAAAATCATCTCTTGGTACTCTGTACTGTTGTTGTACAGACACTCCAACTTGTTCCTCTGGTTCGGGCCTCCAAAACAGGCGAGCAAAAGCTTGAAGGGATTAAGGTTACAGAGGTCTCTAGCCCCAAACAAGGTAATGCCTGTCCATGGATGGCGGACCAGTGTCTCGATGAGTTTGTTGCGTCATTTCCAACCGCCGCCCTTTTTCATTCTTTTCTTATTATTCGTGGGGCGGGTTCCTGCTGACCCCTGGCAACGCCCCCTTGCAAGGGTGCGTGAGAAGAATCTGACAGTGCTATTTTGGAGCTTAATCATGTTGTTTATCGAAAGACAGCATGGCATGTTGTGGGATCGGGTTAATTAGTATATGCTATACTCACCGTTTGGATAAGACATAACATCTGCCTGATTTCAACGAGGGCGAGGAAACACATTGCATCCATGCAGACCCAGCATCGCCAGCTGATAATAAATCTCATTCCATTCTGAAACTGTCTTGTCCCGTCTGCTCCACAAGTCTCTACCAAGTGGCTATCGAGTGGCTATTATTCCGTCGACGATCATGCTGAAATCCGGTTTTTATTCTATCTCAGACCACTAAAGATGAGCATTGGACAAGATGATCCGCGAAAATGAATGGAGAATTAATTTCTTTGTTGCAATTCTCCAACGTGAGCGCGTGATCTGATGGTACTTTGGTGACAAGCAAATCCATGGGGGGATTGTCGGGCTTCCGATTGACGGACTCGGCGTCCGATATTTAGTCCTAGTCCTAGTCTAAGCTTGGTTCATTAGAATCAACGGTTTTATTTGCTTGGCAATTCAACTGTAGAAATGCTTGGCGATATAGAGTTTGTCAATGAAGCGCGATTGTTTACGGAGCATTTAGCCTTGTTTCCTGCGAACGTTTATGGTTTACTACCGTGTTTAGCGTCTGTAGAACAAATGCCTGTTGTAAATGCCGAAGGTGAAGAAGTTGTTTGTGTAGCAACGCTAAGTAAAGGGCAGGAGACTTGTTGACCAGGATACTACAGCGGATCACTGTTGTCTTGACGCTTGCGGGCGTGGCCTGGGAGAATGGAAAGACGCCGAGAATGAATGAAGATCAGTTGGAACATGTTGGAAGCGAGAGAGCTGGTGGCTTTCATCTGACGTCAGTCATTTTATTTGCTGTGTGTCTGGCTGCGACTCCTTCATTTGTGTAGCATGTCGACCATTTGTGCTTCTCTGTTGTTTGCCTGTATCATTGGTGACTTTATTCTCGCATCTCAAATGTGGCGTAGCTAGTCAAAGCCTTGACATCGTATCTGCATCTACACATAAGCATAAATAAGCGGCCTCGTATTCCGGGAATAGCCACCATGTTATCGTGCCCTCGCCGCTCCAGTGCATCTGACGATAAGATTGACCTCAAGAAAATCGAGTTTGACTCCAGGGTAAATCCACCCCAGCCCCCATAATTACGACGCGTCACGTCGTGGGTCGTTCGTCGATCACCATCAACCAACTGAGAGACACAAATGACATGCACTGATCCTAATTATTTGGCCGTCACCAGCGCGTCATGTCTCAATACCAAAGCGAGATGCGGACACATTTCATGGAAGATGAACAATATCCCGCGGGAGTTAGTTGAGGTTTCATTGATACTGGGGTTTCTATATGTACTAAGGATTCAGTGAGATTACAACTTGGTAGATCCCACGATAAACTCTGCTGACACTCGGAATGGATCCACCAGCAAGGCTCACTTGAACATCATAAGCTCGGTATCCGTAGGTTTGAATGTGTTTCTACCCTGACTCACGAGTGACTGTGTACCTTTGAGAGACCAATATGTCTCCTGTGGTCGCGATTTCGCTCGATACTGGTGCTTCCACATAGATGGTTCTGTGAGATTGGATATCTTGCCATGACCTTTGCTACTGCTCAGGATGGATCCGCTGGGAGTGCCTGCTTAGACATCGCAAGCTTGGTGATCACAGGTCTGAGCGTCTTTCTGGCCTATTCCACACGAGTGGCCATCCAACAGTGAGTGAACAAAGATATATTCTAGAACGCAGCAATATCGCCTCCGCTCAGTGATGTACATCTTGCGATATGACCTGGTAGTTTCCAGGGAACTTTATGCTGATCCTGGGAATTGTGAGTTTACAGGGTAACTGGAGCTCATGTTGGTCATGAACCTTCCCGATCCATAGCCTTTCATTATGCTTAACTCGGTGTAACCTAGATATGCTGTCTAGAAAGTGTAAAGAGGGTCAAGGAAGCAGTGAATTAATATGTATGTCTGTGAGTATTGAACAGAGAGAGATTTTGTTTATTGCAATACGTTCACACAGTTTCACAAAGCCAATCTCGCACATAACAATGACAACGATGCCCTGATCCATGATAACTCTATATGCTAAGAGGAAACGAATGTTTGTTACAACGTACACTGTACAGTATTTAACTATAATGAGAGCATTGAAGCTTTAGGGATGTCCACTGCTGTCTATCCCATTAACTACGTCTGAGACTCATCTGTGAAATTGGACACTTGTTGTAATAGTTGAATGTGAGCGGTCTAGGAATATTAGACCTCATAGTATACCCGTCGACATTATTCCACTCCTTATAATGGAATCTCTTATGAACTCTTGAACACAGTATGTATAGAGAAATAATGCAGGCCAACAACATCTAACCTATACTGCCCAGTCACGTTACCAACCAAGCGTGAGAGAATGAGGAGTTAGTATTAACTTGGAGCATTAAGCACAAGCTGGGCCACGGCGGCTTCTCAACCAACGGCGTTGCTCTTACGATCATGATATATAGACCTTCCGGCGAGCAACAGTATGCCGCGTAGAACATGATTGCCAGTGCCATGCAAGATACCTCCCACCTCTTGATGTACCAGGAGACCTTTGTGCCGTTTGGCGCCCCAGAGATACACCATAGAGTCCTGGTATTCCCCTTGCTGGGCCCCAGTCAGTGGATATATAGGCGTTCTCTGTCCGCCGCCGCCCAGAGGTCGCCTGCTAAGTAGCTACTGCAAGCCATCAAGGCGCTACACGACGGCGGAGTCGTGCATCGAGGCATACCGCCCGTGCGTTTGAGATCCCCGTTGATCAGAAGAAGCTTACCAAGTGATGCAGATATCAACAGCGCCAATGCCTTGTATGGACTTGCCCCTTTCGAGAGTGGCACCACGGTAGCTGCTAAAGTCGAGTGTCTTGAACATCCGCGTGAGATACACCTACCTACGTCCAGGCCGATGTAGAAGGCCGGCCAGCTGGTTATGCCTATGGCCCTATAAAATTATCTGCTGTATCTTTGCTGAGCTCTACTCACGCTTTTCCCTTTCTATGGATCAGCGCCTTCTTTGGTCATTGCCTTATGGTTAAAAGCCTCAGGCCGCTCCCTTCGGCCTGGATGGGCTCCTACGAGGGCGACGGGCAGTATAATAAGTTATGGTATGACCAGAATAGAGGATCAGATCCCAGTCTAGCTCTGGAAATAAAGATCAACTGCACACTGTATAACATTAGCCCTGTTGAGTAGCAGCTTGTGCTCTTTATGTTGCGGAAGGGCCTAGCGCACTCCATCGAACACTGCTTCAGTGCAGGGCATCGTCTGATGATGCATCTTTCAAGGAGCTGACGGTCTTGCATGGACTTTAGAGGTACAAGTGCTACTGATATCAAAGCATATGGTTATTTGTATCTGTAGCGGCTCACTGACGATCTAATAAGAGATACGAGCTCAACATTGTGGCACATATGTGCAACAGTATAAGGACAGCAGTAATACAGTTAACTAAACCATCACATTTCATTCTACCCTGCATTCGAAGGAATGGTGAATCCGTGAGCCTTTCCCAAAGATATCCAAGTCGTGTCTGCGTACTATCACTGTCGGGTCGACTGGGTCCTCGATGCTTCATGGTATACTTATGTGACTCAAGGTAAGATGAAATCACGTCAGTACTACACGGGATAGTAAGGTCTTTGTGCACTCCAGGTGAGGCTTGTCAGCATGTTCGGAACTTCACCGAACCGCACCAGTGTTGGTTCGGGTCCGAGTGAAAGATATACCGCTGGTATTACACGTGAATTCAGCACTATTACGATATAATAGAATTGTCAGCTGTAAATACCAGCTCAAGCAGTTGGCTACCAGTGTTGAAGTCGGTCCTGCCCAGCATTTAAACCATGGTGCAATCATGTAAAGGGCAAGGAGTGCACTATACGATGCTGTTTAGGAGAAGGTCTCAGAGATTGCCATCACGTGTCTATAACGATGCCTAGACTTAAGTATCCTGGCTGTCTTTAGTGTAAGCTAACACCATTTGGAGACCTAAACGGTGTGCCAAGGGAGATGGATCAAGATTGACGAGATCCACAGTCAAGCAAACGCGGGGAAGATTGATCAAGTGGACTGATCCCATCAAATATTGACTAGATACAATTACTCGCATCTGCAGTTATGGCCCAATCCACCAGTTGCCATCTGTTGTACGACGTCTGCCGGGATAGAATTCGGGATGCTGCAATATTGTCTCTTTCTTTAGGAGAGTAAAAGACAAAAATGATGCTTTAGATTGTCGACGAGAAGAATTGCTACTCATATCAGTAGTTACCGCGTGATGTCACTGTCCGAGAGATGTGAATCAGCAAGCTTTCTCCAAGTGCCGTACCTGCATAAGGGTAGGCATAATACTACTTATACTTGGCACACAACTAAATCACCATCCATCCCACACAACATAAATAAGCATATGACGCAGATGCATAGCATATCCAAGTTTATCGAATATGGTGTTGCATCCGAACGGCCAGCTGAGCTTGACAGTTCGCAACTATACACAACTCGAGTTACGCCGCAGGTCTTAGCCCTTGTCTTCAGGAATCCTTCAGCCAACAGCCTGCCTCTTCTGTCGAATGGCACCTTATCACAGCTCAAAATCACACACATGCAGCTCCATCTTACGTTTCCTCGTGAAAGCCGCGGCCCACGATGCCGCAACCCTTGCCAAGCACCCCGGCGAGTGACATCGAAATCCACCTTTAACCACAGATTTGCCAAGTTAAGATCAGCCACTATAGCAAAGAGCCCAAGGCCTACCTGGACATTTCCCCATGGGGAGATGGATTTGCTAGTGTTGGCTGTCGACATGACGGGCTTGAGTTCCTCTTTGAGGATAGATGCGGGGATAGTGGTTGGGATTACACGAGGCCACCGCCGAAAAGGCACAGCAGCATGAGCAAAAGTTTTCCATGTGAAGCGCTTGTAAATGCAGTATATTAGGACGGGACTACTCCTGAGAGACAAAGAGTTTCATCTTGGCAGACCTTGCATTCTCAATTGACCAATCGATTACCCGTCGTCTCAAGCTCTCAGACAATATGCGTCTCAGCCTTCTCCCCTTGGTTGCCTTTGTTGGCTGTGCTTTCGCATCTGGAGATACTATCTCTACGGCCATCGACAACATCTCCAATGCCACTCTAGCTCTGGACAAGTCCATCACAAACTGGCCTCAGACCCTAGTCGGCATACTCCCCATCACCACAAAGTCAACACTGCTCCTCACAGCCATTCACGACGGTACTCTTGCCGCTCGCGATTCTGAGCATCTATCCGTCGACGAGACTCTTCAAGTTGCCAAGGCCACTTCTGAGTTGACAACCGACGTCACCCAAGTGATTGATACCATTATCGCCGCCAAGCCCAAGTTCGACAAACTGATGGTCAGCCCTGTCATTCTCCTCAACCTCAAGCTCCAGCGCGCTCTAAGTGCCGACTTCTCCGAAGCTATCCTAGCAAAGGTCCCCAAGGACCTGCAAGGAAACGCAAAGGCGCTAGTGCAAGGGATCGACGACAGTTTTGCAAAGGCAATCAAAAAGTACAGCTCTCTACGGGGATAAATCGGGGGAAACGAGGGAACGAGTTATGATGTGAATAGAACCGCGACGACGTTATTACCATTCTTGGGTGGGCCTTTTTTAGCAGAGATTTTAATTACCATGAGTTGAGTTGTCGAGTAATAGAGAGAATCAATTGATATGTCAGTTTTTGAGGGAATTCTTTGTGCCTATTGAGGAAGCTGGATAGGATATGCGTGCCGAGGCAGGGTTCATTTACACGTGAGCATCTGAATGTAACGAAGGAGACGTCGACCACAGAAACAACTGACCGACCAACGCGACCTTTCCTATCAGAGCTAGTAGTTCGTAGAGTAAGCAAGGTTCAACAAACAAAAGACAACTCAACTCTGTAAACTCTGCATAAAATCCCGAATGGTCCAGCAGTCTCTTTCGGATCATCATCCCTGCACACTCTTTACAGTTGGCTAGCACTCGACCATCGACTGGCCAATTTGCGAGGAAAGCATTCTCTGCTTAAACTTGGCAGTCATTAATAATTCTTGCCGGCGTCGACACAAATAGACCTTGTTTACCGATCAAGACAGTACAATAACTAAGGGATAAATTGGAGTGCTTTAGCCAACTATGATCGACCTGAAATATCCCGATTGTTCGTGGACTGTTCACTGCCGGACTTTCAATTGCCCTCGCAATGCAGGCAATCCTTGCCACCAAACCAGAGCAATACAACAATGCCCAGAATGGCAACCCGACGATCTTATCGTTCCGTTTCCTCTGATCTTATCAACGTTTGGAAGGATCGATGAGCGTTGGCTAGAGGGCAAGCACTTGTTCACTTGCATGGATCACACTCCATTGACCCCAAGGGCCTGTGAGTGCGATCACTGTAAAAGATGAGGACATAGCAATTGGCAGCTCAAGGACACCAATGCCTGAAAGTCACAACACTCCTACCGTCTTGCAACCGATCTCACGACTCAATCTATCGTCTCGGACCATTTCGCGTCTGTTGTGCCCTGACAATCACGACAGAAGTTTTGGAAAAGGACCTAACATGGGCTCGAACCAAGCTTAATAACCATTGAAAGCCACCAGCTTCATTCCCAGCGCTTTGGATTCGTCGACAACGTGGCAAAACAAGTCCAGAAATATGGTACATACTGGGTCTAGATTCCGGCCTTACGCAAATCCACTCAGCCTTGTGAGCACCATCCTATCAGCGCACTCGCCCGATATCCGATCCAGGACGAAATCGTGGGGCTGAATAAGAATTACTGGGAATTGATCGCGATGGAGCGTATCATCAAGTGACACATCATGTAGCCAGGTAAGTTGTGATAGGCGAGATCGTCTATTGACTGGAGATCTCCGTTTCAACAAGGAGATTAAGCCATGTTAGGCTGAACCGTCTGCTCGGGCCCATCTGGTCGAGCCCTTTGGGGCTGAATTATAGTTCAATATTTGGCGCCCTACTTCAGGCACAGGGTGAAGCCACCACAGCGGTAAAGTAAAGGAACACGTTGGGGCATTATACGTGGCTTCAATGGTGAGGGGATCTATACTGGCTTTAGTGATGTTCGATGAGATGTGGCGTCGCACTGGTCACCATTACAGGACTGAGGTTCATTGAGTGACATGTTGGCTCAAGTCAATCTCGACCTTATTTTCTTGTCGCAGAAATCTGTTTCCATCGCAAAAGATTACTTCGAGATATCTTTGGTCGGTTGGAGTGACCAGAATGATATATCGTGCTTGATTGTCTCATGGGGATCATAGTATAACCACGTTGGTGAATTGTTTGACATCTATTTACCATTAATACACGAACTTTGTATTGAGTTCTGTCGTCAATATTAAATCATCCCTCTCCCAAGCTAGCAATTGATGGCGCCTCATCCCCACACCATCGCCAAGTGGCTGTATGGCTATTCGACGCCGCCTTCGCTCCTCCTGTCACGTTAACTATCAGCTTGCTCTTTTCGGTAGCACCAAGCGAGTTCGATATTGGGTGGCTGTATCAGAGGTCGAGACCTCAGAAGTTTGTCTTTACCAGGATGCTGGTTCTTATAGAAAGGGGGAGCTCATCAGTATATAACCCTCCTGCAGCCATGAGCTTGTGTAGCCTAAAGTTTACTCTACACCAGTCTTATCCGCATCACATCTTTCATCATATCCCCCTTTCGCCAAAATGAAGTTCAGTGCGGCTTTTGCAGGTCTTGTCGGCCTTGCTGTTGCTTCACCTTTTACGGAGCATGATACCTCCAATGGTCTCGTCGGTGAGTGTCCTTGCATAAATTCAAAGTCACTAGCGTACTAACTTTGAAAGCACGAGGTGGAAAGTGCGATATTCCAAGCAAGTACTTGCAATACCCCTCCACGCCCAAGCCCAAGAAGTATTATGGCTACGGTCGTACCATTCATGTCAAGCGCGGCCAAAAGATCCAACATGCCATCAAGAATGCATTTCCTGGTGACCGTATCGTGGTTGCAGCCGGCGACTACCGCGAACAACTCGTCATTGACAAGGATGGCATTCAACTGGAAGGCCATGGTGCAAACCTCATCCAGCCGGACGCGAAGGATCTCAAGACGAATGCCTGCACTGGCTTGACCCAGGATCCGCAGAAGAATAAACTACAGACCGGTATCTGTATCGTCGGGTACAATGTCAAGACGGACGCCTTCATTACCGAGCATAAGAGAGTCAAGTCTGTACAGAGGCCCGTCAAGGGTGTGTCTGTCACTGGCTTTACTGTCAAGGGATTTTCTGGCATCAACATTGCTATTCTCGGTGCCAAGAACACCTACATCACGAACAACAACCTCGTTGACGGCGGGGCATATGGCGGCCTGACACTTGGTTCAATCAACACGGTCTTTTATGACAACGTTGTCACGACTACGAAGGGTGGATTTATCGGCATATGCATGGACAACAAGTCAGATGTGTTTGCCACGAAGAACCAGATTTCGAATCATCTCATTGGTCTTTGTGTTCAGACCAACGGCGCAGTGATGGAGTACAACAAACTCACAAGCAACTGCTTCGGTGTCTTTGTCGATCCTGGTGTCAGGGAAGCCAAGATTGCCCACAACTACATCGGCCCAACCCCTGCTCCCTGCGACAAGAACGCTGCGGGTGTTGTTCTTGGAAGTTCCATCGGGGTTCTGGTTAGCGACAACACCATCGAGGGCCAGAAAGCCAGTGATGGGTCAGGAGCAGGCATTCGCATCTATGACGACCCCTGTGTTGCCACACCGGAAATGCCCATTTCCCTTTCTTGCGTTGTTCTCGGAAAGGCAATCAAGGCCAGAGATAACGTTGTCGTCCGAAACACTCTCAACGATAACAACAGCGACATTCAGAACTTGAGCAAGGGCAGCGGAAATATCATCAAGTGTAACACTTGCAAGAACGAAGCCAGCATCAAGGCTGGTCAGTGCAAGAAGCCCTGAGATTGTGTTGTTTTTGGATCAATTGTTAGTACATGGTGTTTGGCTGTGCTTTGCTAGCAAGATACGGAAAGCGAATTGTGGTTTGGCCGGGTATTGGATGAGTGAAGAGGTAGTGGATAATGTATTATCGAATCAGTTTGTCAATGCAATTCAACTCGAAGACGAACCTCAAGCACTTCAAAATATATTTGTATTTCTAGAGCTGAGCTCTTGCCTTTCTCAGTCCACCCGGTATCAACGTTGGGCCAAGACATAAACTTCAGGCCAAGGCCTTCTCTTCAGATCACAAACCCCCGTCGAAAATATAAAAGCCCAGAGATCAAACCATTCATACAAACATTTTGAATTAATGTTCATCTCAACCTGCAAGCCCAGTAAGAAACTCACTGAGACCCCAAGCCCCGGGATCCGGCACTTGTTGAAACCCAGAACCACCAACATATACACTCCGTCCTACGATAGCCTGCATACCCATAGTTGATACTGCCCCATATCTCGCGGCCTGTGTCGCCCAAGTTAAGCTCTTCATTCCGCCAAGTCCCCGAATGGAAGGGCCAAGAGCATCAATTACCATGCGCTCATGATCAACGGAATAGGTTGGAGTTTTCCGAGGAGAAGCATGCTTCCATATACACCGCGGACAAGTAAAGCACCTCGGCGAAAGCCAGCAAGCTCAAAACAGAGACTACCAGACACCCGGTATGTGAACCAAACCACGGCGACGGGCCTACGCCGTGATGCCCATCTCACGATTTGTTCAAGGTTGATTTCATCCAGATGCTTATGTCACAGCAAATCCATCAGTCCTTAATTTCCCGCACCTTTCTACTACCTTCAGCACCCCATCTGTGTCACAACTATTCCAAGGCCCATCTGAGATCAATTGAGACTAAAGTTGGAGTGGCGTGATCTAGACCATTACCCCGGCATCTATAGAGCGAGTATCTGGGGTGATTTAGTTTCCCGCGGAAAGCTTATTCGTGTCCCTATCATGGTCGTATCAGGCATATCAACGATCTGTATGTATTATCACTCAGAGCTTATCCATGTGAGGATAGTGCAACAAGTCCCTGGGCATTATTTAAAGTGGCAATGTTGCCAAGTCCATGAGCTACTTTACAAACAAATAAACAAGAAAGCACTTTTAATGCAGTTTATTATGGATAAATCATCTGAGAAGCTAGAGTCCTTCCAGTCCCAACCAGCTCTAGAACATGGTTCCTCAACCGAATATCATGAACTGGAAAGAAAGTCTGACTCACCACACCACAACCATCGTGTAAGACTCTTACTGATCGATACAGGCTCGAAAGCAGGCATGTTCAATTCATTGCTCTTGGTGGTGCCATAGGTACTGGTCTTTTCCTTGGAATCGGCCGTGCCTTGACCCAAGCTGGTCCGCTTAGTCTCTTACTGGGCTACAGCATTTCAGGCGCCGCTATTTTTTGCATGGTATGTCTGGGATTTGGATATACTTACACATATGAACTATTGGTGGCTGACATCTATTGTAACTACAGATGCAGAGTTTGGGTGAGATGTGTACTTGGCTTCCCCTCCCAGGAGCAATCCCTCAGTTCGCAGATCGCTGGGTAGACCCTGCCTTGGGGTTTGCCATTGGTTGGAATGTAAGCTTTTCGTATTCCGAATAATTGTTCCTATTTTATTTTTGCTGATCTGGCTTTTGCTTAACCCTGCAGAGCTGGTATTATTGTGTCATAACCCTTTGCGCAGAGATTGCTGCCGTATCAGTCGTCATACAGTACTGGGAGGGAGCCCAAGGCGTCAACGTCGCAGTCTGGATCACCACTCTCATCGTCTTGGTGGCCTGCATTAACCTCTTTGCCGTCTCAGTTTATGGAGAAGTTGAATTCTACTTTGCCGGCATCAAAGTCATTGCTATCATTGGTCTCATTTTGTTAGCATTCCTCATCGACGTAGGCGCAACAGGGCAAGGCAGTATCGGATTCCGCTATTGGAAGAACCCCGGAGCAATGAAAGATTATGTGGCAACCGGTGACCTAGGTCGGTTCCTAGGCTTCTTTTCGACTCTAGTTAATGCAGCCTTTTCTTTTGGTGGTATCGAAACCGTGGCTGTGGCTGGAGGCGAGGCCAAGAACCCACGAAGGAACATCCCCAAGGCTGTTCGTCGAGTGTTTTGGAGAATCCTCTTCTTCTATGTTCTCGGCGCTCTAGCAGTCGGCGTGTTGGTTCCTTCCAACGACGAGAATCTACTGAGTGCTCAGGCAAATGGCTCCAAGGGTGCAGCAGCCTCACCATGGGTCATTGCTATCACGCATGCCAAGATCAAGATCTTGCCATCTATCATCAATGCTGTCATCTTGAGTTCCGCTAGCTCTGCCGCAAACGCCATGACCTTTAATGGAAGTCGATATCTCTATGCTTTGTCGAAGAATGGACAAGCGCCCAAAATCTTTCAAAAATGCAACAAAAGGTAATTGGACCTCTTTCATTAAACAATGGATACAGGCTAACCATCTACTAGTGGAACACCGTGGGTAGCAGTATTACTAGTCACTGCCATCTCTCTACTTTCGTACCTCTCCTGCTCTGCCAGCAGCAGCGTGGCTTTCACTTGGTTTCAAAACCTTGCTACACTGTCATCACTTTTTACATGGTTCGGTATCTGTCTTATTTATGTCAGATTTCACAGCGCCTTGAAAGCACAAGGCATAGATAGGTCATCACTTGTCTTTAAAGCACCATTCCAGCCCTATCTGGCCTGGTTCTCGATGTTTTACTTCGGCGTTATTATCGTTTTCAGTGGGTTCTGGACATTTACCCCTTGGAATGCCAACAGCTTTGTCACCACCTACATCGGTATCCCGCTCATAGCGATTCTCTTTTGCTTTTGGAAGTTCTTCAAGAAAACTAAATGGGTGCTATCTACTGAGGCTGATCTTTATCGCGATAAGGCTGATATTGATGCTATTATCTGGGAAGAGAGGAAGCCAACAACAACTTGGGGTAAGGTTTGGGATTGGTTATGTTAACTTAGTTGGAAGGATCATGAATGTTGTTATTTACTTTTATGATTGAGCAGTACAACTCAAGTGATACTATGTACCTTGTTATATAACTTGACAGAATAACCAGTGCCTATCGCTACTGTACAGTGGACTACTATACCAGCAATGAATATTATCTAGGCCGACTAACAAAGACATGAAGAGAACTAGTCGGATGCACCGAGATCAATCAAGTTTGACTATTTGCCTAGGACGAGATGCCTCGGGAGCAAACATTCTTCGCTCTTAGATCTTTCCAAAGCCAGCATTTCCAGGAACCTTGCTTTGAGCAGTAATAGCCTGCGTAGATCTGACAATAGGCAATCCCTTGAACTCAGACATGAAACCGGTATCCTTTCTGTTGAAAGCACCAGAAGAAATGAAAATATTACCCTGGCACACGCGACCAAGGTATTGCTGAGTGGCGCTAGCAGCAGCGTTATCAGGACAACTGTTGAGTTGGCCCTTGAAATCGGGGACGACAACTTGCTTGACGTTCTGAAAGACGTTTCCCTCGAAAAGACCCTTACCGGCGGTGTCGCCTTCAATGGCGTGGCCGTTGATGTCACGCCAGACGTTGTTGACGGCATGGAGGAACGTGGTTGCGGAGAGTGCTGGGCCACGGCCTGCTGTGTGCTCGATGAGGTTGTCTGGACAGTATTAGTAGAGCTCGGAATCTTGGCGCGGGGAGAGAGCATACTTTGGAGGGTGATCTGATCGCCTTCACCGACCATTTCGATGGTCCAGTAGTGGTAGCCGTCACAACCAGCGGACCACTGCGTGCGGCCGTCGATATGGTTATTGGAGAGGGTGATGGCAGTGCTCTTGTCGCGACCAAAGACGTAGTGCTGTCGACCGAGGAGAGAGGTCTATGACCGTTAGTAGCCCTTCTGTTTGTCTGAATAGCCAAGCTTACCGTGCAGTGATCAACCCAGATCTTGCTGGTGCCGGAGAAGGTGAAAGCATCACCACCCCAGACGTATTGAGGGTTCAAGTTTGTGATATCTATAGTGGCATTAGTTATCACCATACAAACTGCCAGTCATGAACTTACGGATGTTTTGCACGATAATGTTCTTGACATTGACAAATCGCAATCCCTTTCCCTTGATAATACCCTTGTTCCCAACTCCGATGATCGTCTTATCAGATGCAACATTGATACCACTCGTTCCAGCCTTGCTGTAGGTAACGTCCACCTTGGGATTATTACCGCACCAATTACCAGCAGCGTTGATAGCCGTCTGGCATCCCGGGCCAGTCTTCCACGGCGCACAACCCTTCTCTGTAACAGTACCCTCCGATCCGATAAAGTCGTATGTGCGGTCAAGAACAATAACCCTGGGAGACTTGTCGGTGAGGTATGTCACCAGTTCTTTGATGTTCTTGGGTGTAACAGCTGCAGCAGAACCACCGCCCGTGACGCCTTGAGCAAAGCCTTGGGCGGATCCGGAGACTTTTTGGGCTGTCACGGAGGTGAGGAGCGCTGTGAGAGCGCTGAGGCAGAGGGTGAACTTCATGATGGCTATGTTTGGTTGACGATGGAGTGCAAGCCTGCGAGCCAAGAGATCAATTGGAGAACCAGTCTCATCTTATGCGAAACATCTATCTGAACAATTGTCCCAAAGTACTAGGATTCTCGGATTACTCGGAATGTTCCTTATTAGGGAAATTGCCTTATGTAGGACGCTCGTTAAGTTGTTTCAGTCAAGTCCAATAACGGAGAATATTATTCCCGTCAGTAACGAGGCAGTGTAGGCAACCCGGACGAGCCTAGACGAGGTCCTGTGGCCCCTAGAAATTAGAGGAGAATGACTAGCTATTCGCTGTAATACGCTAAAAGACAAGGCGCTATTTGCTGTAATACGGTGGCTTCTTTCAGGTTATTTCCGGCTCAACATTATCTCTAATGCCGGCAGACGGACCTTTTAGCGTATTATTTTTGCTTGGACAATCAACAGAAAGGTACTCTGTATACAGTAGGACTTGTAGCGCAACCGGAGGTGGCATATAAAGCAAGGTGATGGTATTTATGTCGGTGATCCGCAACTCGACATCAACTTTAAAGCCTCGATGTGTGCATTTCCGCTATGATGAAAACAATTCACAATCAAATCGGAAAGTGGAATCAAGTTGAAGTTATTTGATTTGGCCGTTAAGGTATCATGCAGTCATTATGTAGAACTAATTAAGAATGCTCAGGTATCATCGTCTTCCATCACCTCTCTAACCCCCTCAACTCTCGCGTCGCCGTTACAAATATTCTGCTATCCATTACACCATTAAACCATCTCCTCACCTCGGTGTCCATGTCCAACACCCTCACCGACAGGGCGTCGGGGAATAGAGCCGTTGTGGTGGCCAGCACCGTGCATGTGCTCGGAACCATCATTAAATCCGTTACCGTGCATTTGACCGTGTCCAGCTCGCTCACCCTTCATTCCATGGCCGAGACCGTGAGAGCTGCCACCGTGTGTGCCCCAGCCAGCCTTGTGGGTAAAAACAGCATCAGCAAGCTCAGCACCGCCCATGTGGTACTGGAAAGGAGAGTGGCGGTTGAGGGGAATGTGGTTGAAGCGGAAGTCCCAGACAGAGGCATAGGTCATTCGGTAGGACGAGAAAGCAAAGACAGTACCAATGATGGCACCAGCAAGAGTGTCGTGGAAGTGGTGGTACTTGTCGATCGTCAGGGCACCGCCAATCAAGACAGCACCGAGGATAGGAGCGTAGGTAGCAATCAACTTCCACATGGATGGGTGGTAGTTGGAAAAGACCTTGAGCTTGGCGTTGAGGTACAGGTAGAGGTAGACGAAACCGGCAAAGGCAGCGGTGGTGTGTCCACTGGGCATAGACTCGAGCGCGTCGTTGATCTCACTCTTGTCACCAGTGCAGATATCGGGTGTGTAGTAGAGCTGGAGATATCCCTTGTTGTTGTATCCTCCCATGGTGCGCGCCTTTGCCATGTCAGGCTTGCAGACCTCGAGGAAGTGAGGTCGGAATCCACCGATCAGCCACTTGATGAAGACCTGGAAGACGGCAGCGGTAATGAGAGAGTAGAGAAGACCGATGGTGGCGTTGTTGAAGTCCCAGAAGCTGCGGACACGGATCTGCATCACCAGGAAAATGAAGATAGGGACCAGAGCAGCCAGCATAGCAGCGGCCCAGATGGGAATGATCTCTCCGCGGAGAGGGTATCCGTACTCGGGCCAGACGATTTCGCCGTCGGAGAAGGTAACAGGGAAGGATCGTGCGGGTGCAGGCTTAGCGAAGTAGACCTGGATAATTCGTTAGAGTGAGAGGAAGTGTTGGATGTGAATGAGACTTACGCCGAGACCGATGGCACCCATGACGGCCATGGTGACAATGTCGAGCCATGTGTGCTTGATCCATTGTCCAAAAGAGGGCTTTCGAGACATGGGAAGAGGATCGTGGTGAACCTTCTGGCGACGGCCCATCTTGGAGCCGTGCGCGTCCCCGTGGGGAGTCTTTTCCTTTCGAGAGAAGATACCCATGTTGATGGTGATAACTCTTTAACAGTATCGATGGAATGTGGTGATGGTGTTGTTGTTAAAGGCTGAAATAAAAGCCAACCACGTATCAAGTGGCTTTGCACCTGAGTTAATAGGTGCTGAAGGAGCTTTGGAGGTTTCTGTGATGGTGCTGTCCAAACTCAATTGAAGCTGGAGGCTTCTCCTTCTATAAGTCTGCGAGACGCGACAAGCAACGATGCCGTGCTACTGACGTCACTACCATCGTGTCATGTCCCAGCCTAAAAAACTACTGTAATAACAAGCTTAAACAGGAAGTCAACTCAAAACGACAAATGACAGCAGCAACTTCGCTACGTCAAGCCACAACGCCTCGACGTCATTGCACTTGGTCCTTTTAGCCTGGCAAAGGGGAAAGATTGAGCCTTTGAGGCCTTGGACGGCAGTTTCATGCCGAGTGGACTCCTTTTGGCGGCAGTTTCGTGCCGGACAACCAATCAGACCCATGTCGACGGCAGGGAAGCGGCTTGGCTGATAACTGAAGATGGACAAAGTGTGGCTTGATTTTTTCACTGACGGGACAGACACGGGAGATGGACTTTGATTGACGGGGCCAAGAGAGATGAAACCTGCTGCATTGGACCAGTGCGACGTGAATGATTCAGTAGTGATCGATCTCAGTATGTCATCCTGACGGGACCTGTCAGCAGTAGCAGCGTATGTTACCGCATCCTTTCTATGGGCTCATTGTACTGCTATGTACCGTGCAGGGCTTGATCGACGAATGCTACAGCAGCAATTCTCTGGGATGTCTCACTCAATAACAACGGTCAACACGTGGATAAAGAAGCATAACCTCACATTTAGCATCTAATGCTCCGCACTATCGTCAGTCTAGCACTTTAATCTTATCCATAATCTATATAAAGTTAAAAGCTAACAATCTTCTAGATCGTAGCCGATAAAGACAAGAAAAGTCCACAGGGGCTGGTAATTGTGGCTGGACGGATGCATCTACCGAAACAAAGACAAAGGACTTTTGCTTGTCCGGAAACAAGATTTCACAAATTGCTAATTTCCACAAGCATCGGTCTTGGACAGTCTCGATTCTTTTCAATCGCCGATTTTCAAGAGACTTGGCATGCTTCGCTTCTTGGCGGTTCAATTTATCACATAAAATTAAGAGCTTGATTGAGTCTCAAAGCTCGGCATACGACAGTCGTTGACCCACCCTTGTCTGACCTTGTCTCTTCTAAGAAAATGATGCAATAGGTTGCGCGTCACGGGAGCATTTGCAGCGGTTTCTCGTATATTCGGAAAGGATACCGAATTACCACACAGCTTGGCATTCATCAGTATCTGTGCTCAGGAGATATGACTGATCAGTCATCATTACACACTGACACTTGTAACATGGCTTGTTGAATTCTCCAACATAAGTTGAACAAGTAGAGGATTCTGAAGTAATTGCTTTAAACATGTCGATGTGCATTAGCTAACTATATACAAGCTATGCACTCATTCAATACATGGCCAAACTGCATCTCGGTCTGAGTATCCTGTTCACAAAATGCAGCCAAACAACACAGTCTTAGGGCTTCTTAAGTGTCTTGGCTGACATCTGCTGGTCTCCATCCTCATAAGTAGAAGGATATCCGACGTTTGACGTTTTGAATAGTTGATAGACTGGAAGATAATTGTTATTGAAGAAGTGATTGAAGAACGTTCAGTGACGTCCGCGAGTTAAGGCATTTATTTGTACCATTGTGGAAACTCGACCGTTGCCTCATGTCAGTGTCATGGAACAAGAGTTATCGTGGCACTACTTCAGTTTATGGTTGCACAAAATGTCATAGAATTGAGATATAATACAAATTGCTAGTAAGTCATGCTAAGTTCATCTCGTCGTCATTTATGTAGTGCGGTCTGCGCAACATCACAAAGTAGTTTTGAGAATAGTGGACACTATCATCGTTTTCAATGGTACAGAAACGGTGTGAGGAATATAACATGCCATCTCAATGAGGTCTAAGCTAATAGAATATAGCACCTATTAAAAATCAAATATTTACTACGAGAAAGTAAACTACAGAGCAACATGATGCCCTTTTAGCTTCTGACTGATGATGCAGGGTAGCAGTTGTTGATTAGATAAGATCAGTTAATGATAAGATGATAGCACGATAAGATGAAAGTACGATAAGAAAAACGGCGAATGATTGTGTGAAGACAGCGAAGTCGGAGTCTCACGTGATCAAAATCTTCGCGCACCGCGTGGCAATTTCAACAATTCACGCGTAAAGAGGTATATCGATTGCAGCAAAAGGACCTTGCAGTAAGGCCATTGCCTGTTAAAACTCATCAAGAAGCACCCGAAAGTACCAATATGTCTGGAATGGCCATGCAAGATGTGTTGCTGAAGGACCTTATGGAGCTTCAGCTTGGGCAGATCGACCTCCTCATGGCTATGTATGCCTCCGATAACGCAATATCCATGGACTCAGCATCGGCAGACACAATAGAGAAGTTGAGAAGCTGGTGCGAAAACGGAGATGAAGTGTCACCAAAGATTCATCAAACGAGCATTGACCTCGTCCTCAGACTCGATGACTTTGGAGACGATGATTCCTCGGCTCATTTATTACAGCTTACGCTGAGTGTGCCGTTGACATGTCCAAGAGGAGATCCATTGATAGACCCACCGTCAATCAGGACCAGGATACAACAGCCCGACTGGATGAGCAAAGGAGACATTGCGAAGCTGAATTCAGAACTTCCAGACGAGGATATCCTTTCTGTCATTGAACACATCAAAGAAGCCGCCACTCAACACCTGGCAGGGCTGAAACAGGATGAAGTAGCCAATGCTCCGATCCAGGATACCACAATAGTACGCGTGTGGTTCTACTTCCCCTCCATCAGTACAAGAGCCAAACGAGATGATCTCGTCAACTATGCCCCAACATATGGGCTCACTGGATTCTTGCTAGCTGGAAAACCTGGAGTGCTGTGCCTAGAGGGAGGATCAGTGGCAGTTGATGACTTTATGAAGTTCATCAAGACAGAAAGCTGGGGTGATATCCCTGCCCACCACAAAAAGGTTAGTCAAGCCATGGCCGATGGATTCTCGAGACTGATTTGAGGTACAGGTCAGTGAAAGATATCGGGAAGAAGCAACAGATTTGAAGCGTGCCTTTGCGGACATGCAAGAGATCACCGACATGATTGAGAAGAGAGGAGCTAGGGGTAACCGTGGTGACATGAAGGCTTTGGAAGCTTGGCTAGTGGAATGCGGTCTTGGGGAAGCTTTTAGCAAAATTCTGATGTAGAAAGGGAAATGCATAAAAAAATGTTAAATTTAATCAAATGCGATGCTTGCTCAACTATCCAGTAGTGGTTCTAGTTCTAATAATGACCGACGCCGGCTTGACAAAGGAAAATATGCAAAAGGTATCTGATAAAATATCCAACTCGACAGTTACTGTTTAAACACTTTCGGCATAGTCAGCTTCCTTGGCTGGCTTCTGCTTCTTGGTGAACAGCTTCTGTCCAACCTTGTCCGTCATCTCATCTGCCTTGTCGCCCAAGAATGTCTTGATGCTACCATAAACACCAGAGGTAAGCCAGAGGATCGAGTTGACGAGGTCGATCCAGACAGCTGTCTTCATTGGGCCCGTGCTGGCACCCTTGTACTTGTCATCACTGGATCGTCCAAGGAAAATGCCAGCGAAGATGCCGAAAGCGACGAGCCAGGTGATAAAGAGGATGAGATCCCACGCGAATGCGCGGTAGGTCTTGAGGAGCTTGAGCTTGCTGCCGACGAGGGGGAGAGCGCCGAGGGGTGTGATGGCGACGAAGATCAGGGATGTAGCGGCGGAGAGGCCAGCGATGGTGAGGGCAAAGTACCACTCTGGTGAGAAACCATAGTCTCCATCGTCGGCCTTGTCAACCCGGTGACCATAGAAGCCACAGGCGATGATGGCAAAGATGAACTGCAGACCTCGGCAGATGAGACGGGGCATGACCTCAAAAGTCTTGAGCCACGTCTTACCCATGGTCTTGCCTGTTTCTGCTCCTTCGTTGAAAGCATGGCGTCCGGCTTGTCGACCAATTTCCTTCTTGTCTGCGGCACGGAATTGATTGGCGTGACCAGCAAAGGTGTTGGCGGTTTGGCCCAGTTCGATGACTGTTTGACCGGCCTTGATAGCGTTGTTGAGTCTGCTCATTTTGAAGTAGAGTGAGCGTTGTATTATGAGTAGATGATATTCTGTACGTGGTTCGTAGCGAGGAGTGGATGGAGAGAGTGTCGAGACAGATGTCCAAAGAGAGAATTAACTGCGCTGCAGTATGGGAAAAGAGAGAGAATTAATAAATGACGACGATGAAGCGATAGATAGTGAATAATCCGAATGCAGAAGAATAAAAGTCCGTCTCAGCATCACGTCTTTATAAAAAAGCGAGTGATGAACATTGTCAAATAGACGCTGATGCGGCCTTGTTGAAACCAGCAAACAACAGCCAATCGACTCAACAATGAAACATCGTCCCGTCGTTTGTAGGCCACGACCCAGCGCCTGATGCGCTATTGTTCGAGCCCCAATCGTTTGTTGTTTGGCGCTTTGGGTTGGCGCTTAGCGAAACTGGGCCTTTGTTAGGCGCTGCCAAGGACAGCCAATCGTGGACCCTGCGATTGAGCAGAAAGAAACAAGAATAGAACAATTCGAACAAGTGGTATTGACGCGCGTGAAAGGCTCGTAAGATAAAACAGTTTCGCATTGAACAGTGGCTTATTATTGGTGTATCGTATAGCCTTTGTTCTATGTCTTTGTTGACTGCCGAAAGAGACCCATTCCTCCTTGGCTGGCCTAGTTAGTGGTCTTGCACCTTTCCTTTGCGCTCCATCAGACAATCTCAACATCGACACACTTCTCATCACTCCAAGCTTCTCCAGACATGATTCCGTGAACATAGAAATCTCCAATAATCTTCCATTTATCTCCAGCTTTTCGCAGCACGTAGGGCGTTCTCCCCGCCTGAAGCAGCGCAATCCGATCGCCAGCTTGGGTTGGCCAAGGAACCAGACAAAGATGTCCCGAGCCTGCCATTGCCATTCTATGATCAAAGGCCCATTGTATGTCGGTGAAATTTTTTCCAAACAGAAGCATGTCACTCCAATCTATGCTGCTCAATTTCCTATATCCTAGCAGTTTGTAGTAGAGTCTTGGTACTATCTGTGCAAGATGCAGCTGATGCATGACAATGCCAGTCTTGGTCAATCAGGTAAGGTTTACGGTCAATGGCACGCATCTATGAGATTTTATATACTCCAGCTATTGATGATTTTCAAGGGTGCGTTATAGCCACGTCGGCTGCAGTAGGTCCTCTAGGGTCCGTTTGAAGAAGAGGTTTAGGGTTAGGCCAATGTTCATTTAACACAGTCCCGAGCACCTTATACAAAACTCTGGTTATTAGTCCATGACTTCCACGGGATGCTGCTCTGGTCGCACACGACTGCAATCATGCTTGTAGGACACAAACTCCATTGGACATGTTAAGAAGAATTATAGTGGTCTCGCCTAGCGCGCAATTGCATTAGACTCTTGTTCCACCTTCCTCAAATTACACTAGCCCCTGTCAATAAATGAGGGGTACCTCGTAAGGTCACTTCTGGGCGATGGTCTTTACGAGCCAAAGCAAGCAAAGAATATCGCTACCAAGGCTAAGAGACAGAACTGTCAGAACCAAGTCATGTAATTTGTTGTAGGGCTTAGCATATCTAAAGTAAATTGAATCTTCGTAATCCCAAACCCCCGAACGATCGGCGGAACTCTGCCATGTTAAACTCATCCAGCATAACTTGCGGCTTACTGCTTACCCTTTCATCGTTTGGGCTATTTCTTACCAATCAAACCATAACGCTAACTAGCGCCATCTCCGCCGAGCATTGTACAAACAACAACTGATCACCACTGGTTTTGTTATTGGAGGCCATATATATACCTGTACTGTGCCCCATGAACCGCTCTCCACTAGACTCAACATTTCTTCCACAACAACTTACTACACCAACATCAAATTACCCCATCATGGCAAACCCCACTCTGGTCATTGTTCCCGGCTCCTTCGCCCCAGCCAAGATGTACGATGGCTTTGTCGAGACTCTCAAGGGTCATGACATCAAGACCGTCGTCGTCAGCACCCCTTCAGTGGGCAGAAAAGAGGGTCGCCCGCCTGCCACCATGAGCGACGATGCTCAAGAGATCAGCAACGTTGTTTCCAAGCTGCTTGATGAGGGGCAGGACGTCGTACTGATGACGCACTCATACGGTGGTATCCCTGGAACTGAGAGTCTGAAAAACATCTCGAAAAAGGCTCGCGAAGCGGAGGGCAAGAAGGGAGGAATCGAGAAGCTTGTTTATCTGACCTCGATGGTTTTGCAGCCTGGTACAAGTAACCTTGAGGCTTTTGGAGGAGCCCTGCCTGATTTCTTAACCATGGAGGTACCGAGACAAACCACCTGTAACATATCATGAGACTGTACTGACAACGACACCAGGATGATTACATGTCCCTCGATGCCGAAGTCAATGCTTCGCTAACATTTTCGGATCTTCCTGCTGATCAAGCGCTGGAACTGGCCAAGAAGATGGAAGATCACTCGACTCCAAGCTTCAAGGAAAAGTTGACATACCCTGGTTACAACGACGTGGAGGTACACTATATCGTCTGTGAACAAGACCATATTATCCCCCCCGCTTTCCAGCGTCTTATGATTGAAGGCATCAAGGTCTCAACTCAACGCGATGTCACAATCCACACCCTGGAGAGTGGCCACGTACCTATCACTAGTCAACCTGAGAACATGGCGAAGATTGTTGAGAAGGTATTCAAGGCTTAGTGGATTCTTATAGGCTGAAATGGTGGTCTACAGAAAAGTAAAGATATAAATGAGATACAATTTCCTTCAACATTAAAAGTCCGATAGAAATGATTCCTTTCTGACAGCTTCCTACCTAAGCCGATCCTGCCATCTGCAGTCATCCGTAGTCCCATTTCGGTCTATCACATGAACGCCTAATTTGATGGAATGTACTTGTGGTTGATTGATGTTTGGGAATATCTACAAGGTGCAAGACTCATGGTCTCATGGTTCGGTTACCTTCTTTTTATGGCATGCACACGTTCAATAAACAGTCGAAATCAGGGGAATTATCCTAAGCTGTATCAAGTACACAGTTTGTATAATACAAACTTGTCCAATGTTACTTGGTGATCTGTTACAAAACCAACAGACTTACACAGTGATTTGAGTACACACTACATCAAGTTACAACCACAAATGCGATAGCAAAGCTCAGAAGCAACGGTAAAGATGATGCCAGAGCTACCTCTGAATCATTTGCATGGCTAATACACTGAATGTATCATGAAGTTAAAGAAAGAATACATGAAAGAGGAATAGTCCAAAGAGCTATCTTAGTCATTCTTCATCCGTACATCGAAATCACACAAAGTTTCGTCTCTGAGCTTGCCAGCTGACTCGAACGAGAAGTTTCGAGTCACTAGGTAGGAGTGGGCATTGGTTTCATCCTGACGCACTTTCCATTGACACACTCACGATGCCAATTCTTAGGACAAACATATAGCTTCCGATACGCAAACACCACTGCAATCAGTCAGCGTAGCCCTTTATCGAGCAAGTATTTGACTGAACAATGTGACACTCACACTTCTTTTTCCCATGATGAGGGAAAGATGGCAGGCACTTCATCTGTTGGATCAGAGAGTCAGCAATAGCATGCAGGCATTGGCAAGAAGGTAGCAACATACTATGTGGCTTCCACTGCACTCGCACATGTTTGCGTCCCCTGGCTTGCATTTCTGCCATGTGTTGGCACATGCAGAAAAGGCCTCGGACGAAAGAGCCAGAACGGCAACGAGTACAGAAAGCTTCATGGTTGACGAGACGTCCTTGGTTTCTGAGATATTTGTGATGGTATTCGCAAGAGATATGCCTTTGAATATTGGGATATTGTTTGGTTTGTCGAGCATTCGAGTCGTCTCTTGATAAGGGAAAGGGACGCTTTATACTCTCGGCCACTAACTATGTATCGTAAGCATCGCTCAACGTCTGGACAGGTAACATTGATGCAAAGCACTCTGTATTACTCCTAGAGTCTAGAACGCCGTACAGGTAGGTAGGTTTGAAACCTGAAACAGAATGTTCCAAGTCATATCTCACGTCTGTACCACCGCGCCCACAGTAGATGTTATGGTTAGGTCTTTGTGTAGAATGCAGCCATCAGAAGGGTATACTATCTTTTTACACTGGATACATTGCTGTAATTCTTAAGTAGCTGCCTTGAAAACCATCTAAAACGACAAAAAGGAGCCTGCAGCCCACTACCCACCGAATGCACGATTTTATCTAGAAACGTTGCATGAAGCCCGAAGTGATTAAAAAAAGTGCCGAAGCCTTGGTAGAGGGAAAACTGTAAACGATTGTTCAAAGACCTTAATCGATTTGGTTGGAGTATCGTGAGACACTAACTACCATGTTCAGCTGCTACAAACTATCATTGTCTCAGTCAGGAATGAAACAATGACTTTCTCCAAGATACATCATTGAAGCTGATGAAGTAGCCATGTTTCAGGCTTTCACATATGTCTTTGAGAAGGGTTTCACTGACAACACGTGCACATGTAAGCACAGCACCCTGATGCCTTTGAAAGACAGTTGTGTACGGGGCTGTGTACTGACACGATATCGATACTCAACAAGGAGCGAGGAATTGTAAAATAAGTTTAAAGACCAAAGTAGTATATGATCGCTTCCATGCTTAAGAGTATGGCTAAATACATGTTCTGAAATGGCAGATAGATATGAGCAGATATACTTCTCAGCTAAATGGATATAATGATAGATGGCAACAAGCAAATGTCTCATAACAAAAGGCAACAACCCTTGGCCTTTTACAATGTGTACCTAAAGTCTGGACGCACATCACCGCTGATCCACCTCTCCTCCTCTGTCATGGCAGCGTATTTGGCATCCAAAGATCCCCTCTCACGACGTCGGTTCTCCATGCGTAGTGCAAAGTGCATGAATATTGAGCCGCCGAGGAGGAAGATGACTTGGTAGGCAAGTACCATGCCGTGCCCGGTGAAGTAGCGAGGCTTCTGGGTCTCACGATAAATGTTGGATGAGACAACACCATTCATGTTACCCCAACCGACAACCATTCCGAGAACAATGGCACGTTTGAGTGAACCTTCAATGTTGTTGTTGACCCAAGAAACTGTGTTGGAGACAGTTGGGTAGATACCTTGTCATAGTTAGCAACATGTCTGGAAATGTGTTTGGGAAACTTACCCATGGCACCCAGAAAGACGGCACCGTATTGAACATGGGGATCCGCTGAACCAAGAAGCATGGCGAAGCCGACAATTCCCACAGCGACGGTTGCAATGTTACAATAACCTCTCCACTTGGTACGATCTCCCACAAAGCCAACGACAACAGTGGCTGCAGCAGCACAAGCGTATGGCGGAACGGAAAGCAGCTGTGCCTTGGTGCCCACGTGGCCCATGCCACGCAGAATGGTGGGCAAGAAGAGTGAGAAAGCATACAATGGCATCAGGCAGCCCATGTAGATGACCATGTACCCGTACGTCTTCCAATCCTTGAGCGCAGCCCAAATGTGGCGCTTGTCAAAGTCCTCGGCGGTTCTCCCCTGTCGATCCATGATGAGGCGGCGCTGAACACGAACGCGTTCCTCCGGAGTGAGGAAGCGAGCAGTGTCGGGCCAATCAAAGACCATCCACCAACAAAAGGCACCTACAACAACGGTCGCAAGACCTTCGAGAATGAAAATCCAGGCCCAGCCGGGTCGACCGCCGATGTTGTCCATCTTGGCAATGGCAGCAGCGAGAAGACCACCGAATGAACCAGCCAGAGCAGCAGCTGAGAAGAAGATGGCAGCTCGGGCACCGATCTCGGAGGATTTGTACCAGCATCCGAGATAGTAGTTCACTCCGGGATACAGACCGGCCTCGGCAACACCGAGGAAGAAGCGTGCGGCAAGAAGGCCTGAGAAGTTGTGACAGAGTCCCATGAGAGTCATGACGGCTCCCCAGGCGATGATGATTCCAGTAAAGAAGATGCGCGGTGTCAATCGCTTGAGAAGACCATTTGTAATGGGCTCAAAGAAGGCATAACTGATGAAGAAGATGGTAAGGGCTAAGTTGTAGTCACCAGGTCCCATGCCCAGATCTTCTTCCATGAATGCCAGACGCGCATTGCCAATGTTGGTTCGGTCCAAGAAGGAAAGAAGGTAGAGGAGGGACAGCCATGGAATAAGCCAGAGGTCAACTTTCCACATAAGCTTCTTGTCCTGCAAAGATGTTAGTGACACGAATGTACATGGCGATGCATTGACTGCCTACAATTTCGCGACGCTCCTCGTCGCTCTTCCCTGCATCAGGGTCAGGCAGGTTTGCTAAAAGCGCATTGCGTTCAGCATCGAGAGCAGCAGTAGGCGAGACCTTCTCAGAAGCAACATTC
This sequence comes from Fusarium pseudograminearum CS3096, assembly GCF_000303195.2. Classification (NCBI taxonomy): domain Eukaryota; kingdom Fungi; phylum Ascomycota; class Sordariomycetes; order Hypocreales; family Nectriaceae; genus Fusarium; species Fusarium pseudograminearum. Next base: position 4,274,994 of record NC_031952.1, on the reverse strand, counting down.
TCAAGGTCAACAGCTATAGGCTTTTCTCGCTCATTGGGCGGCGTAACGCTGCTGTCGGTCGTGATCGTCATGGCGCAGGATTGGAAGCTTATCTTGTACCGATGCTGTACGTCCAAGAGGGGTTGAGTTGGTGCAAGCTCAAAATACAATGACTCCGCGGAGAGATTTCGACAGGGAGGTCAAGCTACATGAGGGGAAGGGGAAAATAGGGAAAAAGGCTTTCCTTTTTGTTTCCCAGTAGACCAGCCTCGGGGTGATTGACATTGACCCTTCTCCGCCCTGTACGTCAACGCCCGCAAGCCCCCAAACAAACAACCATCCACCAACAGAACAATGCGGGGGATGGCAAACGGGAGGGCCATGAGGAAAGGCTTTCAGAGTGAGAGGGACAGAAGGAGATCTGCGATGCGCGGTCTAGTCTAGGCGTTTCCGGGAAGGTCAAAACAATATCGGGGAGAGGGAGAGACAAGCTTTCTTGCCCAGCCCTTGGCTGTAATTGGACGACAGGGGCTTTTACGAGTGCCGATCACTTGTTGTCTCGGAAAACAGGGAATATGAAATGTGAAAATGTCAATGCTCCGAGTCAACATTGAGCGCCGAGTGCAACCTTTTGATAGGTCACGTATCAGCCTGAATAGCTGCTGTAACCCCAAATCTGACATGAATGAAGCCGATCCGCATGCCTCAAAGGATCCGCCGTGTTGGGAACCCGTTGTGCGACTCGTGGCTTGCCAGTCCTTTTGTTTATTGTTGTTGATCACGAGAACGGGAATTAGGTAGTTCACACAAATAGTCAAAGGGCTTTCCAATGCCTGGAAATGTTCAGTGCGCCGAACCCTGTCGTGTCGTCTCCCCCCTCTAACTATCCTTGCGTTACAGCATTAATTACAGCACTAGCAAACAAATGCGTCAGCACTTCTTCCCCGCAAACTAGACAAGCATCATCGATAGACTTGGCCTGTCATCGGACTTTGAGAAGTGCAACTTAGTTAGTGCTGATCTCTCCGGCTCGTAGTATCGGGAGTCACTACTTAAAAGAGAAGCGTAATTGACCAGGTGATTACATCTGGACTTTTTCCCTTGGCTGACACAATGCAACGCTCATACTTTGCTAGTCACGGCTGGCGCAGGGGCATAAGCTCAGAACGGGGGTAAGCTAGCAAGCTAAGCTTGGCGGCTAAGCTTAACTCTCTAGGCTACGGATAGAGAGGACGAGGTTGGGGTACAATGGCTGCATGGCTGCATGGCTGCATGGGAATTGGGGGCTCCTCACCGGTAACTGCGTGGTGAATCCGGCCTACCCGGACTGATCTTTTGTATTCGCATCATTCATTCCACATGCCACGATAAAGGACAAGACTGAAGTCCATGTCCTGTATCTCTGTCAACTTTGGTTTGTTGTGTTGGACAACAGCATAGCTTCTTAACAATATGTAAAGGTCTGGCTGCTCCCCTTGCACTATGGAACGAAAGCGCCATTGACGTAGTGACTGCTGAGTTTAGGCTGACCAAGCGTTGTGCATAACACACGTGGCAAAAGGTGTTCGAGGGGGTTGTTAAGATGTCGAGATAACCGTTCTTTGTCAATTGCGACATGATAGCAAATCCACTACTGCATGCCACCAAGAACGCTGGACTTCTAATTCTGAATAGCGGAGATTCGAGCAAAGGGGATTGGACGCTGACCGACACCCGCTGGATCGGTTTAGTAATTCTGGTCGAGGCATGCATCCAATGCTACTCTACCACACCACCGGACCTTTTGCACAAGATGGCTGATGTTGTGTTGGCTCACGCAAGACACCTTCAGTTCCGTCGCATCCGACCAGTTGATGAGGTTCTAGATATTTGTGTTCACCACTTCCCAGACCGATCTTTGTTGTATTCGTAAATTGAGGCAATTGTTGCGTTCGCGATTTACATCTCGCTCTAGTGAACCTTTTTCGTCACTAATGTGTCCCAGTTCTCTGATTGTTTATTTCAATCAAATATTCAGAGTCGTATAACATAGGAATCGCGACTTACCAAAGGGCACATGTCGTTGGACATTTCGTATTCTGGAATACTCGGCGCCAAGATGACCCACGGCGCCAAAAGCCATGGCACGACATGTTTCGGCACTTGAGTAACCAATGTCAAACTACCGGACATTTTCACGAACCCGATGATATACGGAACAGCTTGTGTTACATCTCCAAAGCTGTACGCGAGTACTAGCCTACGCTTTGGATTCGTGATTCACGGGAGGGCATGTGCTTGATATTGATGGATCCAATTTGTCATGAGTAATATAGTCAAAATGAACTATTTTTACAATTTCCAACTCTCGGACAAATGAGAGTTACTGTTCGTTCTAACATCCACTGCCAACCCTTCGTTCGCTGTGCCTATCCAACTCCTCCCATGTATAAAACTCCAAGCCGACACCAGCCCAATAATCCCCAAAGAATATCAAATAAATAAAAACTATCATTACCATATCCATGAGTTCGTAATGCGTATAAAAGATTGTCATGAAAAAGTAGAAGGGGAGAAGCGTTCGTCACTCCCGTCAAAGTCTAAACCTCACTATGTCTTGAGAATCTTTGCTGCAAGCACAATACCGCGAGCAGTCTTTCCAACCCACTCCTGCGCAAGAGTAAAGTTACCCTTATCGGCATACAGAACTCCCTCAGTGATACCAGGGAAGGTAACGGCAGCGTAACCAGTGTCAAGACCTGGTGCGTTGACAACGTGCTTGTAAAAGTCACGGTTTGGCAGACCATCTTGTGAGATGAAGCCACGCTGGAAGTCGCGGTACTTGTGGTTGACAACCTTCTTGAGGTCCTCGTCATCTGACTCTCTGGCTCGCTCTTCCAAAGCCTTGACTTCGTCGGCAGCCTTCTTGAAGGTCTCAATAGCCTCGTCGAGCTCCTCGAGGTCAAGATCCGCATCTTTGCCTTCGGTGAACTCTACAAGGTCTTCGTAGTAGGCGCGAAGCTCTTTGGCGTAGTTCTGTGTGTCGAATGGAAGGATATCGTCGGTGGCCAGGTGGTATCCAAGAAGAGACAAGTACTGTCCTTGTGAGACGTGACTATGGAATCCGGGATCACCCAGAGTTGACATCCAGTGGTACGAGTCGTAGTTGGAGTGGTAGTGCCAGATGGGGTCTGTGGGACCTCCACTGCTTCCTGTATCAAGAGAGCTGATACCACGATGGAAGAATGCGGTATAATCAGATCCACTGCCCAAAACTTCAATATCTCCTTCGCTGGCATCATGCCAAGCGTCGTAGAGGGACTTGTTGAAGCCTCCAAAGTTAGGGTGGATGACCTTTTTCATGGTCTCAGTGGCAAATGTGTTGAGCTCAGGCGAAGCACCGAGGTTAGGGCGGGGACCACTGACAGCTACGTCAATGTTGAGATAAGTGACTGCTGTATCAGTGAGCCAGTTGACGTGCTCCTCAACCCACTCGGTAGATCCGATGATGCCCCATTCTTCGGCATCCCAAGATGCGAGGACAATGTTGCGCTTGGGCTTCCAGCCAGAGTCTGTGAGTTTCTTGAAGGCACGAGCAAGCTCGATAAGGATAGCAGAACCAGAGTTGGGGTCGCCGTTGCCGCCCTGGAGGAATCAGTAATGACCTCTAATTATGTAGACAAGGGCTAACTTACAACCATCCAAGTATCACGATGGTTACCAATGATGACTGTCTCATCTGCGTTGGTTCCGTTGATAACACCAATGACGTTGTGTACAGGCTCAATCGTGTCACGCGTCTCAGTGCTCAGAGAAAGCTTGACGCCGGGAGCCGGTCCAGAGCTGTAGTCAGCATCGAGGCCGCCTACCCACGCAGTCCGGTTAACCTTCTCTGCTGTGACACCATGACCGTTGAGAGCCTTCAGCAGAGGCTCGGCGGCCGAGTACGAGATTGGGATAGCTGGAATCTTGGCGATCACTTCGGAAATATCTGCGCGAGGCGAGTCTTTCTTTGAAGGGTAACCTGGAGTTGTGGGATCACCAGTGCGAGTGGAAAGGAAGAGAGTTGAGCCCTTTTGGACAGCGCTGGGGTTTCTGGCAGGGCCATCTAAGAATTTGGTCAGTATAAATGCAGCGAGTGATGAAAGAACAGTCGTACCTGGATAAGCCTCAACACCCTTGGCAGTTGTCATATTTCCATCATCACCTGGGTCGACGAAAATGACAGCACCAATGGCACCGTGATCCTGCGCATTCTTGACTTTGAGACCTCGGAAGAGACCACCGTATTTGATAAGAGCGATCTTGCCCTCGACTTCGACACCAAGCTCGACTAGTCGGTCAAAGTCATCAATTGAACCTCGACTAATTCGTAGAGTTAGAAACATTAATTACAATGCATTATTCTGTTCAACATACCCAGCATAAACGTATTCGGCAGAAGCATTGCCGCCTGGTGCATAAGCCAAAAACGTTTGTTGAGAGATTTCTGTGCGGTTGGTCACGTCGTCTTCGGGGAGGACATCTTCCTTGATGTTGATCTCGCTTGTGGTGCCATTGGCACTGGTGACGTGTAGCGAAGAGCTCACAGGGTATCGGAGGAAGACGTGGTACTCGGCAAGATGCGACTCGAATCCACTCTCAGTCCATCGATCCGCAGTCCATTGAGCAGCCTCTTTTCCTTGGCCAGCCAGCTTGTTCTGGTGACCATAGTAATCGGACCACTCATCAATAGACGAGTTATCAAAGGCATTAACCAGAATGGTTTCTTGGTCTGTCAAGACTGGAGGCCAAGCAGTGTCGCTGCGCCTGGTGAGTGGTTGGCGATGGGTATGGCGTTTGCTTAAGACTAAATCACGCTGGCACGCGGATGCGCCGGCAACAAGTGCCGTAAGCACAGAGAGCTGTCGAAAATGCATATTGAAACGAAGACCAACGTCAATTGCAATTCCCGGTAGCACTCAGAGTCTCTACTTGTGAGGGGCAGGCGGGCAGTGCTGGGTATAAATGCATCTCGTCTTGCAAAAGGTCCAGGGCCCCCAACATGCGGTGTCATGTCAAGCTGCAATGGTACCATCGCGTACGGACATCAATTAGGTCCTTGGTATTTCCTAAGAAACAGGCTCGCATCGCATACCAAGAGAGAGATGATTTGTGCAAATCGCTATCACGACTTACTTTTCTGGGTGAACTTCCTTTCCTAGCCAGTAAGCTTACGATGGTGAGCTTGGGATAGCTTGTCTTGCATGTCATCATATCTTGCCGAGACTGGCTATTGTAACCATGTTGGGAAGCTCCCCAAAGCTGGCCAATGTTGAAGCTGTCTTGGCTACTTGGCTACACTGCGGGGTTAACAGAAGAGCAATCGGTACCATGTCGACCTGCCTGATGGGGTTTGGTTGACAGAAGATACTTGCGTAACTGTTTGCTCTGATGATGGAAAGGATAAGCTTGCTTCTTTAGCTTGTTCAAGCTTAAGATATTCGACTAGTGTTTTGTTTTACAAGGGTTATATCCAGGGTTATACTGACTGTGAAGAGATCGACTCATTGCGTCTTTTTTCTTCCTTTTCATAAGCCCCATTCTTGCCGTTTTCCTGTAACAGTGCTATAGGTAGTCTACAACAGCAACACAACGCCGTGTAGTCCTAAGTTGTTGATAGAGTGGTTCACCAAAGCTCTTTAAAGTGACGGATGAAATAAGGTATGGGCTAGTGAACTAGTTTACTGCTAGACTTCTGTCTAGAAAGATGCCAAATCATGCACGACAAAGACAACCGGGCAAGCTCGCAATTGATGTAGATAAGATGCAATATTCCGCGAGTCAGGTTATCCATTCTTTTTGCAACCCTTGTTCCATTTTATCTGGGAACGCTGCCGTGGCATGCCGTGCGGGCCTTTGAGTGTTTTTACAGTGTGGGCTAAAAAGTCCCTATGATTATGAGGAGATCACTAAATATAGAGGATTCTTAGTGGTAAATTTTTAGCTCGGTTAGGACTTTTTAGTGGCATTATATTCCGCATTGAAACTTGAATATACAGACAACAGCTCGACAAGTCATACATGCAGTTTTCAAAACCTCAGTTCTGCAAGTGTGCAATACTATGTTCCATACAAAGAACTGATAGGCTATTTGTTATAATAACATACCCACGAAGCCATCATTTTCTACACAAACATACCATGCGAATTGAGAATAGCATAGGGTAATTAGTGGAAGATAGCCAAGCATCAATTCTGTGTCATACAATGTAAATACCTACAGCAGACTAGAAACAGACATGCCAATAGATCCTGTCTTGTGAATCTCAATATCGACTCTGATCTACGTCTGTGCTCAGCGTTAAGTGAAACGATGAGGCGTCTGCACGCGATTAATTTGACAAGTCATCGTTCACAAACCGGACAAGTCAAGACCACAAGGTCAATATTTCGACATTAGTGACATAAAGAATGTCAAAACATATATGCTACTATTTTTAGACCGCAAGGCAGAATCAAAAAAAATAAAAACGTTTCCTACTGGTTTAAGACACGTGTTGACTGCGGTCTCTCTCAACTGTGTTGGTTCTGAACCAACAAAACTTCCAAAAGTGACTGTTGAAATGACGATCTCTGTATTTTGAGAGAAATATACTTTGCTCAATAAAACACCGTTTCGAATGATTTTAATTAGATTGAAATGTAGAATTTCTACAGAAACGATGTCAACGACTATTGGCTGATGTTCTGCTAGAGCCCCGAAACTGAGAGCAAACTATGGCCTATTTTGAGGCCTGAAGGTCTGAGCCTGCCCATGATGTTACAACCGATTTACTCTGCATAAAAACCCCATCCAAGGCAAACTGTGAAGATTGGCCGGCCAAGTTCTCTCGCCGTGGGTGTGTCTCTGCTAAGCAAAACTCAGCCAGTTTTTCGATCTACTATTTGTATCAGCTTCCCCTTCCTAATCGGTGAATTTATTTGTCTTCGTATCAATAACTAAATACACAATATCACCACCTTGACATTGTCAGTTCTTCCATTTCTGTGGAAACTGAACATCGTGTTCTTTACAGTACAATGAGAAAAGACAAAGTTAAGAATGTCCCAACGATCGAGGCTATCCGATCGAAACTTGGTGTAGGCGTACCTGGCGACGAGGAAAGCAAGATGTTTCGAAGAGTGGTCAAGGAGTTCCATCAAGACTACAAGACCGCCTATGGTACTCCAGGGACTGTATTTACAAAGTGGACGAATCCTTCTCATCAAGACGCTCTTCGGCGAATGGCAGAAGAGTTCTTGGAGGTGCGTGGTTGGGCAAAGCGATTTTGGCCAGACACTGCAGGTTCAGGGACTGTCAAAAAGCTCAAATGGTCGGAGAATCGCACTCAGTATGTATCTCTATCATCAAACGTTGGAATAACCCACACTCTGCTAACCCTTCGTCAGAATCATGAGACACATGCGTCAATTGTTTTTCCGCCATAACCAAAATCGAAAGGAGCCCGGCTCCACCCCAATAAAAAGAAAGGCATCCCGGACGACTTCGTGCCCGAGTCGAACAATCAGCCCAGGGTAACACATCCAATCGACAAATACTAGCTGCTTTGAACTAATATGTACGTTGATTCAGTTCGACCAGGACAACCACGACCCGGACTAGAGACGTTACTATGAATGATGCGATCGGGCGTCAACACCAAGATGACCAGGATGACGATATCTTTGGTGCCCCAAATCCGTATCGCTTTCCCTCGAGCCCCATATCTATTAGCGATCAAGTATGTTACGCCCATGCGGGTCTTGTTTCTGGACACAGAGGCTAGCAACTGTGAAGTATATATAGCTAACATGGACAGCTTTCCACAACTAGCGACCGTTCCTGCACGATTTTTGACATTCCCCAAGATTCCAACCCTTTATTAGACCTTCCAAACGAAAGTACAGGTCCAACTTCCAGAACATTAGCCCCCGTCGCCCGGATGAGTGAGCGTGCGGTTCATCATAGTTCTCCTTTTGGTACATCAGACAGCGAGCCAGGAATTAACTCACCTCGTTGGGGTTCTCCAGCTCTAAGCAAGCGGAAGAAACCAGAATGGCGTTGTAGCCCAGACCTCGGAACCCCTCGACCTCGCAAGACCATCTCGCCAGGAAATACTGGGAGCGTTCGGCACAGCTCAAGGCCAAGTTCTACCTCTGAGGATGTAGCACGCCTATCTACAGAGGACAGAATTCTCTCAGGAGAGACTGATGAGCCGACCATAACTATGCCACCGCCTCCCCGTCCACGACCAGTACTACAAACCAACAACCCACAGCGAAGAGTGAATATAAAGTACGAAGTAGAAATATCTCCTGGGACATTTCGAAGATGGGATCATCGCGGGGCTTTCAACCACATGTCGATGGAGGAGTTTCAAGATATTCACGACTTCCATGACATTGACTCGGTCCAATTCATCCTGAAACGACGTGGGATGAGCTGGGATGATGTAGTGTCCCGAGACAACGAAGATGGCTTCAAGGATATGAGGACAAGGCTCAAGGACAGAATCAAGGAAGACCTTGCAGAAATTGGTTTTAGCCAGGACGTTGTTCTTTATAGCATTGTTATTGTCCCTATTTGGAGGACTTCTGAGACTAATGAGGACTTCATCAGGTCACAAACTATTTTTTTATAATCAGAATATCTCAATTTAGAAAATCCTATAAGAAAATTGTATTTCCTGTTGCGTTATATAGCCATGATCTTCTCTTCTATACAGCCTTCTCCTTTCGATTAAAGCTCGCCATCCTTCACCAATTTGCGAATAGTATCGATGGAACCATGAACGGCTACCTTGGCCATCTTTCGATACTCATTAGTTCTTTGTGTTGCAGATCGTTACAGACAAGACTTACTTTGGAATATTTCTCCCGCTGTTCCTTGGCCTTCTCGCTCTCTGTATCAAGCTCTGGATGTCGCCATTCGAAAGCATAGTTCATGAGCAAGTTGCCATCTTCATCCACGCTGATGATGTTGTAGATGTTGCTGCCGTCTGGTTGACGGAAATCGACACGGGTTGGGGCAAACTCATGGACTATCTCCTTCACAACCGCATCGGTGTCACCGCGTGCACCGTCGGTGAAAGTGACTTGGCGTGTGACTTTTGTTCCTGTTTCGGTCTCTTCTTCACTGATGACTTCGCATTTGAGAATGGGTGCGACGAATTCGTGTGCTTTGCGGACTTTGCGCTGGAGACCCTTCCATACTTGGGCTTCTGTGAGGACAGGCGAGACACCCGCTGGGTTAATTGGTGCGGTGAACGCCAGGTTGATGATAACCATTTTGAAACGAGTTTTCCTTGATAAACGATGATGAATTTTTGCTTGTAGCGAGATGATCTTCTTGATGCTTTGCTGAGAAAAATAGTGTAATGCCTTTATAGACTGCTCGGATGTCCGAGCAGGCGTCATTACAAATCGCAACTCCACTCTTTAATATCGCGATCATGGACTTAGGACGTCACATTCTTGTCTCCACTAATAGATAGACTACTAGCCAAGACTATACAAGTGTATTGGATGAATAATTAATAACTCCTGTGGTATCTACTGCTTATCAAACTCTTCAATCTTCTCCTCCTTCACGGATTGTCCCTGAATCCCTTCCGTGTCATGTTTTCCTCCCATTCCAAACATTCCCTTTGTGACACGAACGATACTCTGTCTACCTTCCCAGAGAGGGAACAAACCGACTGCAATGGAACTGCAGAACAGCCAGATGATACCCACGGTGACCCAGCCAGTGAAGAAGGGCTTGGAAAACACATAGGCAGATCCGTACATAGGCATTGGCCAGAGAATCAGTAATGCCACTGTCATGCAGACCGTCATCGTCTTGGCAATCTTGGAAGCCTTGTTCAACTTGGCCATATCTTCTTCGGGCGCCACAGCAAAGCTGGTGGCAACGGCTGTCTCCGAATCGCCGTTAGAGTCGGTAGCATCATCTGCTTGCTTGATAGACGCCATGGAAGCCCAATCGTACTTATCGGCGCCAAAGCCGAAAGTCAAGACTGGCACAAAAATCACGGGGCTCAAGAGCGCGACAACGTTTCCTGCGAGCATAGGGTTGTTGGAGCCCAAGTTGTCGACGCTAAGAACGCCATCAAATTCCCTGGAGCAAGTGACAGTCCAAGCGATGAGAGCGCAGATAAGACCAAGAATGGGTGAGACAGCAGCGGCGATCCAGTTCTGGCGACTCCACAGAAGAGTCAACGTAGCTGGAATAACGGCTGCGGAGATCATGACGCCCATCCAAACATACAGCCAGCCCATGGAGATACCAATGTAGTGCAGACCGACACTGAAGCTAGCCATGATGAGACCGTACATAACGACAGTCGTGTGCGAGATAGCGATAAGTCTCTTACCAGAGGCTTGGGGGTTGACATAGGTTCTGACAAGACGTTAGATGAATCCATGATATGAAAGACAGGAAGACTCACTGGTAAATATCGTAGGTGAAGATGGACGAAACAGAGATGAGCTGAGCTGAAGCAGCAGAGGTAACAGCCATGAAAATCATGATCAAGGTGATGATAGCACCGGATTTGCCCAGTAGAGCAACAGCAGCGTATGGCAGGACAAGACCAGCCGAGACATCAGCAGGGTCCATTCGGTTAGGATAACTAGGGAATGACGGGCTTGTCTCAAGAGCTAGGGCGCTGAGACCCATGGTAGTTGCACAGAGCCAGGGAATGGCAAACCAGGAAAGGCCACCGATGATGTATCCAGGAAGTGCGGCGACTGGATGAGCCGCGATAGCCTTGTTGTAATACCCGTTATCGCAGAAAACGGTGCCGAAGTTTCCTACTATGTTAATAACGAAGAAGATGATGCCTTCGCGGGATCTCATGGTGAGATATGACCCTTCTGCGTTTCCTTCGACGGGGTGATCTTTGGCGGCTTTGCTAAGCGCATCGTACACTGCGCTGGGCGATCCCAACTCAGTGCCAGTTGCATAAGCAGTAAGGGCAAAGATGAGAATAATCACAAGGATAATAACAGTGTGAACCTTGAGAAGTCAGTATGTTGGCCATTGTGTGTGTATCAGTGTGTGAGGTGTAAGTGTTGGTTACTTACATAATCAGTCAGGAACGTGGCTTTGATTCTGGTCCACGTGTTAGATAAAACCTTAACTATAATGAACAATTGTGGGAGTGAACTTACCCTCCAAACATGGTGTAAATGACAACACCAAGAGGCAGTAGGAAACAAGCAGCAGCGGTGTGCATACCAGTCAAAGATGTGACCACAGCAGAACCACCAGTGAGAAGCATGGCGGTAACAAGGATGTTGGTGAAAAGACAGAAGCAAATGTATACGCAGTGGGTAATACGGCCATAGCGAGCTCGGATAACCTCAAGGAAGGTATGCGCGTTGGGCGCTCTTCTCTTTAGTTCGATGGCAATTGTGGCAAAGAGAATAATCTGAACTGTTGCACCAGAGGCATACTAGATTTTGTTAATTAATAGCCAACAATAGCTATTCTTGATTCATGACTTACCCAAAATGGACCCGAGACACCATAGCGGTAAGCAACACCGGAGGATTGAAGCAGAGTAGCAGCCCAAGTCCAACTGGAAACAACAGCTGAAGCGACAAGACCAGACTTGACAGTTCGGCCGGCCGTGTTGAACATTTCCGAAGTCTGCTTCTCATGGTTGTACTTTTTCAAGACATATGTGGTGAAGATCATGCCGAGGGCGAACAGAAAGCCGATGCCGAGGACGATGCCATAGCCGTAGGCCTGACTCAGAGGAGGCTCTACTGTGCCGGAGGAAGGACCGCCACCGCCAGCCATTGTGATGTATTTGCAGGGTGGTATAAGGCTAGGTCAATTTTATGTGTATCACAAGCACCTTGGGTGAGATTTTCGTATTTTGTTCTGATCATCTCATTCATATATATAATTACTGTATCACGACTCATATGCGCATCATTTCTGCAACCCTGTGATAGTCTTTTCTGTGAATGCCGGCGGGCGTAGATAAGCATCTCTCGGGTTCTGTCGAGGGTGATAAGACTTCCCCATGGGGGGTTCATCAAGATAAGAAGTCCCCGTCATGGACATGATTGGTTGAGAGCTGCAGCTAACCCCCAGTCTCAAAAGCGCCCTTATCAGTTGCGACTCTGAAGCGAGCGAAAAAGAAATGCTTCGCGACTGGCCGGCGGCCAAGGTTGTACAGACCTAGTACGTACTTTATCCAGATAAGAACCAGATTCATCTTTTATGTTTCATTATTTATTAATTGACACATCACGAACACTGCTTCCACCGCGGAGGTGCGCACCCTCAGTTCTAACTAGATCGATCTCGACCACACAAGATTCAGCCTCCCTCCGTTGTGTATCTTTTGCTCATAACGGAAGACACGCGATAAGGTAATTGGAAAGTGCTCGCATGTGATGGGACATTTTGAGGTGCTTGATTTGCTCGATTAACAAATGTTACCCCACGAAGTGCTGCTGTTACATGGGCCATGGTTATCCGTCACAAAACGGTATAACGTCTAACAGTGATGATCAACATCAATTGGGTAAATACATTGACAATCTTTTGCTTTTGGATAACCCATCTATTTTCCTTTTACCAGTTCGATTGGCAAAGAGATCTCAAGTCTTGAGTGTCAAGTGTACGTACCCCAGCGCATTTCCGAGAAATCTTCCGCGCTACTTGCCGAGCGAATCACGACCTTATATCATTGTTTCGTGGGATCTCAACCAGTTTATGCTGGGTCGCACTCATTTAAGCATGCGGAACCGGTCGTAACAATTGGAAATATTCGGTAATAGCGCGGTTCCATTTAAAGTATTAGAATGTATCGCTGCTTTACAGCGGGATACTGACGATACAGATATTGCTTCAGTTGCGATCACAAACCACTGATGCTTTGGTTCCTGACCCTCACTGACTTCAATGGTGTTAGCATAGCCAAATAATCTACAACCGAGATATAATGAACAGAATGTAAGAGAAGCGATTGTTTACGAAAACATCATGAATTCTTTCGGCAAGACATGGATGATCTCTTGAATCTGCAGCTGAGATAATAATTGTCACATAATTATGCCTTTTACCCTGTACAGCATTGATGTTTCTAGACAGTGTGATCAACGCGCTTAGTCAGGTGGACGAAAAACGATGTTTAACCGATCGCCGACATTTGTGTGTATTTTTTAATCTTATCACTCTCTTATCTTATCAATACCGTGTTTTTATAGTATAAACACTGTATGGGAACATGAGAATTGTAACTTGGGCCAAATGTAAAAACACAAAGCCAGGTTCAGTCCGAATCTTTTGCTCGTTCAATTCAACAACAAAACATGTTGAGGAGGTCAGCGCATCACGCATTGTTCGTCAACCTTCAGCTTGGTTTGTGCAGTAATTTTAAGACTGTCCTGCCAACGATGTCCATTTCCAGTCAATCTCATCCACTATAGCTGACCGTCATAAACAATAATAATTGATGTGCAGTGACTCAAGCGGTGAGATTCTTGCCAAGTGGCGGACTGAGGAGTCGAGTAGGATAGCTGAAGAATAAACGAGGCAACTATTGAAGAAACTATTGAACCAGGTCTCTTTTCATAGGTAAAGCGTTGGTCTCGACCCAGCTGAAGCTCCACCATACATGACCTGACAAAGTTTTTCATGAATCTTGCCATAATGTATGATATATATATGTGCAATATAATAATGAAACTAGTAGTAGTTTCTCTCATAAACTTCCAAGTGACCCGAGTTCTGAAACCATGAGAGTTACCAACATCCTCATCTCTGGAGCCTCTGGGCTGGGAGTCTTGGCACAAGTGCCGAATCACCTCAATCAACGCGCAGCATGTAACCGAGACAATCTCTTCCGATGCTTCATAGACCAGCGCTATTCAAGTCAAGCAAGCGAATTTTGTGCAGACCTTGCGCCCTTCACGGCGACAGTCGCAACCTCAATCGCGACCATGTGAGTCAAACCCATCACCACACATATATAAGGATTAACTGACGAGATAAGAACTACGACTTTGGAAACTGTTGTAACTGCTATCGCAGCTCAAGTCACAGAAGTCCACACCACGACTGTCTTTACTGAAACAGTTCCTTCATCCACGGCCGTCGTTACTGCTGATACTGCCGGCGCTGTCAAACGCCAAGTAGCTGCGAACCCACCAAAATGCATGACGAATGGCGTTACCTATCCAGCTAGTAGGATAACCTCGGCGTGCTCCTGTATCGACGTACCTGCCTCAACTATCAGCGTCACACACGTTGTTAGCACAGAGACAGTTACCGAGGTAAGCCGATCATGCTCCCACCAAAATAAGCGCACACTCACACTTAACTGCAGATCAACACCATCGTCACAACTCCTCTAGCTACAGTTACATCATGGGAGACAATTCCTACGGTCACTACCACTGGTACCTCTACAGTCACTGTCCTGCCACCTGGAATGAACCGGCTTGTCAATGGGGATTTTGAGACTGGTGACATGACAGGCTGGGAGGTGTCCCCAGATTCTTGGAAGGCAGAGATTTACAACATGGTCACTCCTCAGACATGGGTTTGCGTCGTTGACGGCCCGGTCGAAAGCCTTGGCTCTTTGCGCCAAGTCAAGCCAGTTTACCTGGAAGCAGGAAACTATGAAGTTGGGCTGTATGCACCTCTTGCACCTTTTCCAATGGCGACTACCGGCTGGGAGGAAGTGGTCGTATTCAAGCTAAATAATCGCCTTCGACAAATGACGATAACCCCAAAGTTTGCACCTACGCGACAGGTTGCTAAGTCAGGAAGGCTTGTAGTTCCACTCCAGGCCCGTTTTCTTGTGCCCGAGGCGATAGATGGATATTATGAGGTCGCATTGGCATATCTCAGGCGGCCTCCCCAAGTACCTCGCAAAGCGAATTCTGGAGTCGATGAGTTATATCTGAAAAGAGTATGATTACAAGAGCAGTCACAATAGACACCAAGCTGGACAGCCAGGTAGTGAAGAACAACGGGCTAGCCGAAATGAGTTTATTTAAATCGCAAGGCACCGAAAATCTTCACTGAGAGGACTAAAGTTTACAACCTTGCACAAGCGTTCCTAGTTATGCGATAAAATGTATACGAGCAGTTGGGCACAGGCATTAGAGGAAACAGTGCAAATCGTGCAAGCTCTAATCTATAACATCTAGTGGCAATTCAATACTCATTATGCGTTCTTTTCACAACGGCCGCAATCCGGCAACATTTACACGTTTAAACTACCTTATCATTAAAGTTGACAGCCGCAGGCGGGTTGCTAAAAAAAAAAATAGGGACTCGAAGCAGTACATACGAAATCATTAGTTCACTCTTAGGCCATACATACACTAAGAGTGATCTAATATTTATATCAACCACTAAATCAGTACCGGTTTTTATGCAACCCACCTGAGCCGTCATCAGGATCAGCATCTCCCGCCATGAGACACACTCCGCCCACCTGGGATTCCCCTGCGTCGAGACTCTTAGGCCGAACGGTTACGACGCTGAGGCGAATACCCGTTTTCAGTCAAGCCGACAAGCTTATTCTGCACAAAGTTTGTATAGCATTCCTTGTTGGGATTCCACAACCTAAAGCAGTAATGCCAAAGGTGATATTGGATTGTCGTAGATATGTGAATGACATGCTGGAAGCCTCTGTTGGTACAGATGACTGTGCTGGAATTTCGGTTTGTCTCGTGGGAATGACAGGACTTCGATTTGGTCATGGACTCTGCTGTTACGAAATGCGCAAAAACTGGAAATGGCATGGCGTTGGAATCCACTACATCCGTGAACGGCTAAGAGCGTCGCTCATGTAAGGCTGAGCTCCGCAGGACATCTTACCCTGGCACCCATATTTCTAGATGGAATGGAATGCATCATTAAAAGTTAAGAGTGGTCTAATGGATTTGCGTCTTGACGGCCGCTGAGTCGTAATGTGAGAGTGTTGGCTAATTAGAGCACTGAAGATTCTCATCACACCTGCCAACTGATGCTACCCATAATGAAAGGGGAGAAAAGGCATTGTTTGAGACAATCTCTTAGTACCTAAAACGGGATATGCTAACATTGTTAATTGAATGCGTGCGATGGACCGGAAATTCGATAGTTGCAAACAGCTGAGACATTCCACGGAATTTCCACACAGGCCACCATGCGCTGGATGCGTAGCTTTGCACCATCAGGAATAGAAAAGCTGGAAAAGCCACAAAATTAAAGACGCCAAGAATAAAGTGACTTTAAAGCTTGTTCCTGAGTATTTAAGTTTCGGCCTGTCATTCTGAGAAGGGATTTGAAGGGTCGCCGATCACACGGAGTCTGATCTATCCGCATCTTAACGCCACGTACCGACGTCAGGAAGATAACTTAAAAGTATAACACGAATATCGCCGTTGGCGGTAAAAGTCTATTGTTGAACGAATATATAAAGATCATAGGGCCGACGTGAAGGGGACCAACTATCAACGCCAACGCAACAAAACGCACACTCATCATTGGACAACACTTTTCAACAACAAACAAAATGCTTCCACTTCAAACTTCCTCTGCCTTGTCGCTTTTATTAGCGTTATCCTCTTTTTCGGGAGTTCTAGCTGCACCAGCTTCGGGCAATGTAGCCGACATAGATCTCACCTATGGAAGGGATGGCATCCTTGACAACACTGAGAAGGGCATCAAGGCCAAAATCAGCGTTGATAATGACTTTAAAGTCGCCAGCGGCTCGAGCCCCAAGTACCACGTCCTAAATGCCGACACAAGTTTCATGGAACTTGGAGTCGATCCAATCTTCTGCGATGGCAAGGATAACGACACCGAGGATGAGGACGATGACGACTCCAACAGCAATGACAAGCGCAGCATCTTTTCGAATCTTTTCTCCAGAGGCATTACCTCTGACCAGAAGGAGGCCCTTAATCGCCACAACGCTGCTCGTAAAGCTGTCAAGGTCGCTGCCCTCAAGTGGGATACCAAGCTTGAGGCTGATGCTCTTGCCTATGCAAAGAAGATTGCAAAGGCTGGAAAGATGGTGCATTCCGAAGGCAAGACCCGTCCCGGCCAAGGTGAGAATCTTGCGTATGCTTGGTCCAGTAGCGGATACAAGAACCCCATGGCTGCTGGAACACAGAGCTGGTATGTTTATATTTCACAGTTTCGCGTCAACACTGCTAACGAATGTCACAGGCTTAATGAGAAGATGAAGTACAAGGGAGAGACCATCCCCAAGGGTAGTTTCTCTTCATATGGCCATTACAGTATGTTGATTGCTCCATCTTACTCTGTTCATCACTAACAAGTTCAACAGCTCAGTGTGTCTGGGAGAAGTCCACCAAGGTTGGAATCGCTGCTGCTCAGAATTCCAAGACTGGTGCCTGGTATACAGTTGCACGATATACTGCTGCCGGCAACGTCGTTGGCAAGAAGCCTTATTAGAATGTCAAGGACATAACCGATACAAAACGTGTGGCTATCTGCCTGAGGCAGTTGTAGGCGATGGTGGTTTCTAAGCAAGCGCTGACCTTATACTTTCTTTCATTCATTTGTCGTTTGGGATCAAATGGCAGATTTGTATTATTAACCTTACCTGCACATTCACTTACGCATTTTGAGATATGGACTAGTCAATCAATTCTTTCATTTGTACATTCTTCTTCATCTATTAGCATGCTGCTTGACTGTGATAACGTGACATGATAGTCAAATCAGGCAGATATTAGTAAAACGCTTGTTACCATGTAAGAGCTTGGAGTGATTTTGGACGATCTAGAGATCAGACTTTCACGACGAACCATGTGCGAAGTCTTGAAAGATTCGAACAGTGAATATATTTGCTTCATATCAATCTTAAGGCGACTTTGGCCACGTTTCCCAATCAACTACATCCTCCCACCGAAGGACCTCATCACCACCGTAACGATAATGATAATGACACCCACAATCAACGTTATGACCGTCCCAAACACGCGGTGAGCGCTGTACATTTCCTTTCTTCTGTTGCCTGGCCTTTGCCCTTTTCAACCCCTCGGCAACGTACTTCTCGCGGGCAATCTTCGCCCACTGCTCCAACTTGCCAGGGTAGGACAGGCACCATAACGCAACCTCTCGTGCCGCCATCGTGTCTTCCAATGCCTCATGGGTGCTGGAGTTCTGTCGGATTCGTAGTCCTAACAGATCCACACACAGTGACTGAAGACTCCATCGACGGCCAAAACCAGCATCCGTTCCAAACACCATTTCTGCTGTATGAATGGCAGTATCGAAGATCTTTTCATGTGATATTCGTAGCACTTTTAAATCGTGATAGAGAGATTGTCCGACTAGGATCGTTTCTGTGTTGATATGCTTGAAAAGCTCTTGTCGCGCTGCTTCCCAACCACGAAGCACTTGACCTTGAGATGCAGCTATTGCCAATGTTTCCGGCCCTATCCCGTGGATGTCGGTTCGCCATTCAAGTATGGGCTCATGAGGTTCGACAAGACAATTGATCAAGACTTGGCCTGTGAAGAAGTCGATAACGCAGATGGATATAATCTCGTCATTACCGTTTCTGACACCTGCCATCTCGCAATCAAGTGCGATGGCCTTTCTTTTGGGTTCAAAATAGCTAGGGTAAGGAGCGATTCTATCCTTGTGCTTCTTTTGGTTTAGCTTGCTTGGTAAGATGTAGCCCTCATCTATAAGGCGATTGGAAGCATGACATTTGATAACAAGACGGTCGTAAATAGTTGCCAAGTTGAGTATAGGAGATTGCCTGTAGCTGTTGTCTTTGAAGCGAAATTGTAACAGGTATACAGTCGTTAAGGCATTGGGACTTGCGGTTTGTGGCATTATTTCCTCTGGTGAGTTGGCATGCTTTGCGTTGTTATGCTGTTCCAAGGCTCGTTTGGTGGGAAACCATCTGATACAGTGTTGACAGCACTGGTCTCTTGGATGGTTTGCACCCAAACAGTGTTTTACCAGTTCAAAAGCGGTTTCGAAAGAGACGGGGCATATTGGGCAGCGATGTCTGCTATTTTGGTCGACCTTTGCCATTGCAGTAAGTGTTAAAATGTAGAGGTGAGGGAAGTGAAAGAGTGAAAGATGAGAGTTGGTAATGTGATGGGCTATCTCTTCATGAGCCGTATGCATACATATAAGGTATCAGTACATGACCGTTTACCCCGCTTGTGGTAGGCCTCCTTCTGAACCGAAGGTGAGTAAATACGGATACCCGGACAAACAACTGGTTGCCTTTCTGCTGTCAAGTGTTGGTACCCCCATGCTCAGAAATAAAGGTTCCCGTACAGGTGGGTTGCATAAAAACCGGTACTGATTTAGTGACTGACATAAATATTAGATTAGTCTTAGTGTATGTATGGCCTAAGAGTGGACTAATGATTTCGTCTGTATGGCTACAAGTCCCTATTTTTTAGTAACCTGCCTGCCTACTATTGACTGGAGTGTGTCAGCTGGCACACCGTTCCACTTAAACTGGCTGCATCTCGGTTGATCTTTGCAACTTTCATTCTATTCTGCCAAGAACCAGGCCTCTATCAACATACGGCGAGTCAGTCATGCACTCCCGATATAGTTGGTTCCAAAAACTTACAACTATCTTCCTGAGTAAACATCTTGAAGATTTTAGTAAACATACAATTGCCAATATTAACTTACGTCTAGGTAGACATTGCCCTGTTTTCATGAGACTTCCTTTACCTCCAACATAATAGCCCCTTCATATATAAAGTCTCTTCTCTCCACTTACTATGCGATATTGATTTAGCAATCCTTTAACAGAATCCTAGTGCTGAACATCTTCTTCATTTCGACAACACAAACTATGGAAAGTGGCCAGAGACAGCACTCCAGGCTGTCGTACTCCTTGCTGTGGGTGACGTTACTATGCTTCCAATCACGCCATTGATATGACATCTTGCGGAACATCTATCATGCCATCAAAAGCTTTGAAATGGTCAAATGTCTTTCCCCAAAACATAAAAGATTATTAATAGGAATCCTAAAGAAATTAGATCTTAATTTGATCAATATTTAAGGGAGAAGCATACCTTCAATAAATACACTCGTAGTATATACACCATGGCCAACCCATCAGCAGCCACTCCGCTGCTACATCCACCACAAAGCTCATATAACTCAACATCTCCACATGACGATGGCGAAACTGCGGGAGATATTCACCCCAGCCGCGATGTCGGAGATGACATCTTCCCCGAGACATCCACCATCGGCCGCAACCTCTCGTGGCAGAGCGCCTTTTTCATCGTGATATCCCGCGTCGTCGGCAGCGGCATCTTTGCCACACCTGGCACCATCGTGCAATCCGTCGGAAGCCCGGGTCTGTCTCTATCACTCTGGATGCTCGGCGCCTTTATCGCGGCTTGTGGCCTCAGTGTGTCTCTCGAGTTTGGCTGTATGTTGCCTCGGTCGGGGGGCGATAAAGTCTACCTTGAGTTTGCGTACCGATGGCCCAGGTTGCTTGCTTCTACGCTTTTTGCTATGTATGCAGTGTTTCTGGGGTTTACGGCGAGTAACTGTATTGTGTTTAGTCAGTATGCTTTGTTTGCGCTCGGAGTTGACGACCCGAGCGATGGGCTCAGGAAGAGTCTTGCTGTTGGATTGCTTACGTTTGTGTGTGTCACGCACAGTGTTTTCCCCAAGGCTGGGATCAAGATACAGAATGTCCTGGGCTGGGTCAAGATTGGCATCATAGTCTTTATGATCCTCTCAGGCTTCTATGTTGTCATCATCCGACCGGATGTAAGCGCTGCTCCAACCGGGCAACTTGCGTGGGAGCATCTTTGGGACGACAGCAACTGGAGCTGGGGCGTCATTGTGACAAGTCTCTTCAAAGTTTTCTACTCCTTCGCAGGTCTCGACAACGCCGCAAATGTTATGAACGAGGTGAAGCATCCTGTGCGGACGTTGAGATCTGTCGCTTTGACTGCGCTTGCCATGTCATGTGGTATGTATATGCTCATCAATGTGGCATACCTGCTGGTTGTGCCAATTGGAGAGATTAGAGAGAGTGGTAAACTCATTGCTGCGCTGTTTTTCGAGAGGTTATTTGGAGATAGCTTTGGGCGAGTTGTCCTTCTTACTGCTGTGGCGCTGTCTGCCGTTGGGAATGTTATGGTTGTTGCTTTCGCTATGGTATGTATCTCAGCGATAAGATTTGTCGAGTGGTCGTATACTAATCGTGGGTATCAGGCGCGTACGAAGCAAGAGATTGCACGACAAGGCTTCATTCCCTACTCCTCTATTCTATCTTCATCCCGACCATTCAATTCACCCATGGGCGGCTTCTTCGTACACTACATACCATCATTTCTGGTCATGGTCCTCCCACCGTCTAACACAATCTACTCATTCATTCTCGATATCGAGGGCTACGCAGGTCAATTGGTCGGCCTAGCCGTAGCAATTGGTCTCGTCAAGCTTCGCTTGCAGCGTCCAGACCTCAAGCGACCGTTTAAAGCGTGGATGATCGCTGTGGGGTTGAGAATCGCCATGAGCTGCGCCTTGATAGTAGCTCCATTCTTCCCTCCGCTGGATTACGAAGGGGACATGTTTTACGCAACGTATGCTGTATTTTCATGGGTTATTTTGGTCGCTGGGGTGCTGTACTGGTATGTGTGGACAGTTGGTATACCCCATTGGCGAGGGACGAGGTTGGAAGAGCAGACATATGTGTTGGATGACGGGACGACCATCACGAGACTAAGATACAGATCATAGAGGTTTATACTCGGGTGAATGTACTGTGGAGCTGATATTCGAGTGTCTTGATATCGATTTCTATCGTAACGGAGTTCCTTACCTGGGAACATGACTACGGCATCTCGGTCGGTTTAGCAATCGAGACTTTAGTGGCGTTGTAGTCATTGTCGCAGTCAGGTTGCAACTTCCGTTTAGTTAGTCTTCGATGGTGGATAGAAAGGGCCATTTACCAGTGCTGTTGGACAAGATAACGCTGAGGATATTGAAGTAGGTGCTTGAGTCGTATCTGACTTGGTTTTCGACACGGTGTGAATATCCTCAGGAGACATATGATAGACAAAGTCAACCTTTCTTGTATTGTCAGCCCAGCTTCTTCATAGATTCTGTCGTGAACTGGGTCATCAAAACCATCACCTACGCCTTCGTCTTCACAAATACGGTCTTTAGCCGCCTGTAGGCTACAGTCTGAAGCCTGTCGTCTCCGAAGCTTCCGACTGGTGCATGGTGGCAAGTCCTTCAGAATAGCCTCGACCCTTGTTCTGAAAGCCGGACTCACTAACATTACATTTACTTAAACATTATGAGATATGGAATTCTTTCGTTTGTATTAATCTCCTTCATACTGCTTTATCGTGGGGACAGAGTCAAATCATGCATCTCCATTGTGATGGACTTATTTAGTTACGACAATAAAACTACTGCAATACTCAGCACGCTCGACATGGTTACCACATAGCATCTACTGGGCAGCAGAAAAGCTAGCCTCCTAAGTCTAAGGGTACAAAAACAAACAGCCCCAAGACTATAGTGTGAACAGCATAAGCTGACCTACTGATTTCGTCCCTTATCCTTTCCCTAGCCAATTTTCTGGTACCTTGAGGAGCATGCAATCACAACTGTACAGATAGAACCGTAGCATGGACAATTAAGCATGAACCAGGGTGATTATCCAACAAGGTAGGCGTCTCGATGATCGTCATAAGTGACGCCGGATCAAGCGGAGAACAAATGCCTTGACGTAGCAATGAGGTGCATGCATGAGCGTCCATCCACTTTCCGAAGTCTTGCCATGAAAAGGCAACTCCGAGATATGTCAACCCAACAAGACTTGTTAATCCCGGATGTTAAATCCTCAAGCGGCACGGTTAACCAGCGGTCCGAGAACGCGGAGAAGACTTCTAGTTTAGTATGACCTGCAGCATGACAAAATGATAGGTTCTTTCGTACTGGGTTTGCTTTTTCTGCGTAGGGGTTCCCTGACACTTGGCAGAAAGGGCATCAAACCAACAGAAGTAAGCCAACAGGTGAGAGGTCCCAGTTGTTATCAATGATGCTATGGCCTGTTAATTGTCATGTTATGAGTCTGATGTGGAAGGTCATTCGTCAAGCATTATCGCGCTTTGGTAATTCATTTGTTTCAAGTCTTTACCCCGAGATAAAGGTCTTGTTAGTCAGCTATAGCCCGAAGAGTACGGCAATAACGGCCCCTGCGCTATCGCGACGATCTGGCGACAGCCGAGCCGAGGCTTCAATGCTAAGTACAAGGGGGAAATACGGCTGAGCTCAAGCAAGGGTTGGCCATTGTAACTGAATGAGTTTGAGGTGAGTGTTCTTGAAGGGTGTGTGTTACGGCCACTCGTCCTCAAGAGGTATCATTTGCGAATGAAGTGAATACAAGCTCAAAAAGAGAGTGCTCCGCGTTCCATTGACGTAGCCAAGTTCGAGTTAAGGAAGATGCCTATACTTGGAGGTACACAGCGTAACTAGGGAGAGGCCCGTGATATGCCAGTCCTGCGGAGAAGGCAGTGGCCGAATCTATGCGAAACTGTTTGTAAGATGTCATCGAGGTACTAGAAACGTTGGCCGCTGAAGGCATAGGAGACTAATTAGGAAGTCAGTAGAGGCAATACTTTTAGTTTATTTACTTATTTCTGTAGCTAAATATAGTCTTTTATGCCCGCAACGTGAACAGCCAGACCATGTCTACTGGGTAGCAGAAAAGTTGACCTCCTAAGCCTTAGGCTATAGTTTTAGTAGCATAAAGTGACCTACTAAATTCGTCTCTTATGTTCCCAGCGGCCAATTTCTCTGATACCCTGAGGCATGTAGAGAGGTCTATGTTGAATGGATGCAAGAACGGGTGAGCACTTCCTCTGTAGCCCACCGTCGGTCTCTACCTCAAAAGAAAAAAGGACGATAACCATGTCTCTTTTCGTATTCATCGGCGAAGCGCACCAAGAACCACATGGAGAAACTGATCCAACAGCAAATAACATCCCACCCGACGCTGCTCACGGCTGGGTGCTCATATAGAGCGCTCATAGCATCTCCCCAGTCTCCTCCGGACCCGAACAGCTGCCAAACTCCGGTTGCAAAGATAAGAGCCCTGACGCTGGCCCGAGATCGTCGTGAAGGTTGTTCATCCATCATCACAGGTTCTTGACTGCCGATGAAGTTGTTGAGAAGCAGTGGAACAAATGCCAGAACGTGAGGAGCCAGGAGAAGATACATAAACTTGGGATGATCAAGGTTGCTTGGGATAGCGAGGGCGCAGCCCACCGTAAGTGCTAGGACTGCAAGCCATGATGTGCGTAGCAGTGCGTGGCTCTCGGTTGAGTATGATATGGTCTTTTTGTCTTTGTCAGATTTGGACGTATCTGTATCCTCGAAAACAATAAATGCCAAGAAAGACAGGTTTGCAGCAAAAGAAATAGCTACAATCTGACCTAGGAGCATAAATATCCAGAGATGGGGTATCCTTCTTTTCGTGTCTACAGTGACAGTTAATACCTAACCTGATCATCTACTCAGTCATCTTACCTTGCCATGCCAACATGACGCTCCAGTTCGCGCAGAAAGCGAATATTTGCAGCGACCAGATGGCTCTAGGGGGACGCTCCAGAGTTGACACCCAAGCCTGCCTAAAAAGCTTTGTGTCACGTAGCCATTCTCCGAGATGAAGCTCGTCGTCGAGTTTCTCAAGACGCGTAGACTCCCATTGCTGGTAGGACCATTTGAAGAAACTAAACATGTGGTACCATGTGGTGGCAAGACTCAAAGCGGCCAAAGCGCTGAAGATGATGATCATATATGGGCGACGCGATGCAGCCTTTGAAGTTGCGACTTGACGGTAGATGGTCCTGATGCTGATGCCAGCGCAGGTTGCACAAGCGATAAGATATCCAGCCAGGATGGCTATTGGGCGCGCATTTGATACATCCATAATGATGTTTCGATTGCAATTCGATGCAGCGTCGTTAAATTTGGAGTATGAAACTCGGTAGGGTCGGATGATTGTCAGATTATCACTGTCTTTCCCGTTCTAGTTTGCGCGGCATGGTGGCCTCTTTGAGAGACTTGGCCCGCAGTGGGTGCTACTTTGACATGGGTCACTGAAGAATATGTTAGCTTGTTTTTTTGCTGAGAATCACAAGCAAATGTTGAATTTGTTTCATCATGTTGCTCTTAATCACGGAACAGCATTTGATAAACGGGCGTTAAACAGGCCATCCTTAACTGCCGAAAGTCTATAAAAAGAGCAACACAATAAACATATTTCACACCGCCCAATGATCACCAAAAAGACCCAAGCAAAAGAAACAGAAGAAAACAATTCGTACTAGCCTCGGCTCGATTTGTAGGTCTGTGGGTTGTTGAGTAGATCGTGATCTACCCAATAAAATCTGCCGTGTCCATGTCATGTCCCCTGAGCCTGGACTGATGGAGTGGATTTTTACAGTAGTCGAAAGAGCTAAGAAAACTAGCCATAACTGCTTCGCTGTAGCCACTTCCCTGGGAGAGTAAAAAAATATATTGAGTTTTATGTTTGTTCAAGATATGAGGCTATTCAATGGAAGCATCAAATTCTACGCCCAACCAACATGATGACAGCGCAAGCGCAAGCGCAAAGACTCGTTGCGCCATCATTGGCTCAGGCTTAGCCGGCCTTGTAACAAGTTATTTGCTACAGGGCGATGACCGCTATAATGTAACAGTCTTTGAACAGGTACGTTTCCGACTCGACAACCAACAACCAACAACGACAGGCAATCGAATCCTCCGCTAACATAGTTCAGGCCGATCGTCTTTCTTTCGATTCAGCTTCTGTCACAGTAAAGAACGATACCACGAACGATGCCGAACGAATTGACCTGCCAATGCGCGCCAGCGCTGGCGGCTATTACCATCACTTGATGCGCATGTACCAACATCTAGAAATACCGCTACACCCCATCAAATTCCTCTTTGTCTTCGCGAAAGCCACCCCGACGGCCGATGGAACAGTCTCGCATAAGGGCAGCGACAACGAGAGTTACTTCATCCATGCTTCGAATCTTCACCAGACGCCACCGCCGTGGCCTGGCAATCGCGGTCTAATCGCGCACATTACCGAAATCCTCTACCTGATTGTGTGCCAATTCTGGTTCACCATCGCCTGCTTCCTCGTCGCGCCCCTCGATGCCACCACCTCCTCGACCGGTTACGGCGAGTCCCTCTCCGAATACTTCGACCGAATCCGATTACCGAGACGATATATATCACACTACCTGCTTCCGCTGCTGAGCGGTGTGGCGACGTGCACACATGAAGAGATGCTCCAGTTCCCTGCGAGCGATGTCGTAAACTACAAGAAACTCTCGCACGGACAGCAACATTATGCCGTTTGTGGTGGCGTCTCGCAGGTGCAGAGCAGATTGACTAAGGGTCTGCACGATATTAGGCTCAATTGCCGCGTGGTCGAAGCTGTGCCTCGACCCGATGGAACGGTCGTGGTGCGTTGGCAGTCAACTACGGACCCTTCAGGTCGCATCCTAGAACAAGTCTTTGATCGTGTCGTGCTCGCCGTCTCCCCAGACGTTGCAGGCCGGATCTTCAAGCCTTTACGATCTACACTAGAAAGATTTCCGACGCGCCAGGTCGAGAGCTCTGTGTTGAAGCCCGGAGCGACGGGAATTCACGTTGTTAAGAACGACGAGGCTCGCCAGGCGTTTGCGTGCATGCACCACACCAGAGATCCCTCGGCAGCCCAGACAATGACCCTACGGACCCTGTTCCCTGACACAGGCAGCCCTCACACCGAGGCACTGCACACCATGCCCAGCGGGGTTGTAGTTAGTACTTGCCCTCTACGCGAAGCGGCGCAGCCAGATGCAATTAAAAAGGCCAGGTTCACAAGAACACTTCGTAGCGTGGAAAGCCAGGCCCTTGTACAAATGCTGATGGGAGGCACTTCGGTTAATAAGAAACAGGCTGATTATGATGATCACAAAGCTGGTTGGGTTAATGGACAAGATAATGTCTGGATTACCGGGGCATGGTGTTGGGACGGTATGGTATTGTTGGAGGGATGTGTCACCGCATCGATGAGAGTGGCTTCAGACTTTGGAGTAGCGATTCCTTGGGAGCAGTGATTCCCTGGGAAAAAGCATAATGAGCAATGAGATGAATAGACGATCAACCAATTTATCCAGCATCTTGAGCAATGCGACAGCAACAGTGATCTTCTGATTTAAGCATAAACAGCACCTGCAACTCTAAATATGCACTTAATCAGGTCAGTTAGCGAAGATGTCGGTGGGTTCAATGGTCGCCAAGCTGGGTTCATGGTTCAACTTTAGGTTAAGTTAGGTCTTTTACTTCTTCTTCAACAGTGCCAGCCATCCCGTAGCTTCCACTCAGGGCCCGGACCGCTGTCAGATTTCATTAATTAAATGCTTGATTTATTATGCCATCGTTTAATCAAGATAGCTTCGGCGCCGGCTTTGCGGCTGGCCTTGTCAGTACCCTGGTCGTCGCAGCTGTCATCACCTTTTTGGTGATGCGCATGAGCGACATCTATGGCCTCGGTCACTGGAAACTCAATATCACGTCTCGCCCAGCATCCATGTGGATGAATGTGGGATACTGGTAAGTCACAGACACACACAGTCACACCTTGTCTCTCAATCACCGTATCCTCATGCAAACTCCTTTCTCACGCGACGCAAACCAGGAAAACACCTCAAGGCGCGCCAATTGAAATATTTCCCGACGCCTGCGCTGCCCTTCTCGACCAATGTGTCCGCGCCGCTGGCTTACTGGACGACGACGACGACGACGATTCTGGTGCCGTTTCTGGCTCTCGGGGCAGTCTTGCGGTTCTCGATTTGGGTTTCGGATGTGGTGACCAAACTTGGCAACTCGCTAAGCTGGCGCAAACCCAGGGCTGGAGGGACTTTCGCTACGTTGGTCTCACTCTCAATGACGCACAGGTCCAGACATCGCGGCGTAGGATCTACCGCGAGATCGCTACCGCAGGCGATAGCATCGACATTAATGTGGACTCGTTCAGCTTGTTTTGCGCCAACGCCGCGAAGCCTGAGACGTGGAATCCTCAGGTTGCTGTAGCTGTCCGTTCGCTCGCTGATGAAAAGTACACGGAGCGATGGCTTCTCGCCCTGGATTGTCTGTATCACTTTTCCCCTTCGCGAAAGCCTGTTCTCAAACACGCGGCCAAAGAGCTGGATGCAAACTTTATGGCGTTTGATCTACTCCTCAACGAGAAGGCTTCTGCTACTGACATTTGGAAAGCCCGATTAATTGGCAAAATGATGGGGTGCCCGATAAACACCTTTCTTGCCGAGGCTGACTACAGAGACCAGCTGGTCGAGTGCGGATATGATCGCAACGAGATCACGGTTAAAGAGATTACAGATGATGTGTTTTCAGGCCTGGTAAAGTTCCTCGATCGCCAAGATCAATTGATCACAGAATACGGAATCTCCATGGGCGGTTTCAAATTAGCTGGAAGATTATTTAATTGGTTTGACAAGTCTCGCGTTGTGAGGGCTGTGGTGGTCGTCGCGCGGACAAAGAGCAAGATAGGGTAGGACAAAGAATTATCGATTGATCAGTTTGGCATTTGACGCAATGCTATGGCAAGGGTTGAAGAGATCGTCTTATTCTTGGCAAATGTTTATTCATCACAGCAGTACATTACATACATAGAAATATCGATAATCCTTGACCTATAACCGCGTGTTTATCCCGGGTTGTCCTCCCTGGACACTCTGATCCATGACTAGCCATTTGAACATGTCCAAGTGGGTGTGTTTGACTTGACCATGCAGTAAACAAGGCTTGCTTGCTTGCTCCCTCGTACCCCGATACAAATAGTGCAAGAAACCACCCCACCGAGCTAGAAAAATCACGACACAGCCCATCTTGTTCAAGGAATCGCTAAAGCTTATGGACGTTTCATCAAGATTTCCCGGGTGGTCGATGCTCAAAAAAGTCAAAACAGGAACAAGAAGGGAAGGCAAAAAAAGACAAGGACAGGCGATCCAAGAACCACGACGCTGGGTTCAGGTTGCTCCTGTGACTGTGGGTAGCTGTGGGATTTGATGTTAGGCGATGAGCTGAGGCCCGGACAGCGGGGTGTTTCTCATTTTGGTGAGGTGAGTCAAGGAAACTCAGATTGGGCATCTACAGGAGAGTTCAGAGTTGGTTACAGATCAAGAGAATGTCAGTCATAGAGTCAATATCTTAGGCAGATCGACGAGAGAGAATTGCTTTTGTTTTTCCTCCGTCCATGCACGCACTTTTGATCACTCGTCGTGGGCCTCGTGATTTGCAACTGTTACCATGCGTTGGTACTGGTACTACGTATTTCATCTAATCACCAACATGCTGGGTCTCACATCCAACCAAAGCTACATATATCTCGGCTCTTAATGCTCCTTCTCATCTTGCAAGGCAAGGCAAGCGCCATGCATGCAAATCACAGCACTGCGTAATTAGCTGATGGGCACTTCCTCGGCCCCAGAGATCCAACGGTCCACGGTACCAAAATCAGCCCGATATCCCGGCCGGGAGCCAAGCTTGGTATCTGCCGATGTACTTTCTCTGCCCACACCGGGATGACACTCTAACGGTGTACTGATCACTAACCGAATTCGATATACTATACCCGTCGAGTCTAAAAAAGAATCGTGAGTGACGTGAGGTAATAAATATTTGTTGCTTTTTTGCACCTTTGGCTAAACAAAACACATGGCTGCAAGGACACTATCGTCCAAGCGTCCTCGTGCCAGATCCTAGAGAGACCTGGCACTGGGAGAGTGGTAGGGGGAGGGTAGCCCGTAGTGGCTGCTGATGGTTACAGGGCTTCAGTAAAGCCACGTATAGGAAGCGTCGATTGCTCCCGCGACAGGGGTCGCAATCTGCAAGGCGTTTCACTTTTTTCACTTTTTTACCTTTCCATTTGCGAACCCCCGGACGTGATCCTCCATCGGGGGGGACTGGCCTCAGTGACAGTCACATACGCTTAGATAGGATCTTGCTGGAAGATCGAGCGTTCGGTCTTTTGTGTTGAAACACTGTTTTCGTACGCATCGTATCAGGTTTACGGAGAATTCATCGGGAACTTTTTTAACTTTCTTTTCTTCTTGCTGTTTGAGATGTCTGCCCAAAAGCAATACCAACTAGAATCGTGACATCAATCATGCCACAGCCCTTGATCGACCACACGGAGGTGGCCATTTCCATGTCCAAAAACTGCTGTTCCGAGCGGGATGTATCTACTCTAAAATGACAAGCAAGGTCATCCTACCGTATGCAAGTTATCTTCCATGGGTGTCACTGTCCGAATGGACTTTTGGGCTGCCAGCGGCCCTGTAACCGATTGAGGCATACCCGTCGTGCAAGGTTCGGGCAGGGGTCTAAGCAGGCAATTTCTGGTACATCGTACATGCACAAGAGTCTAGCAGCATACACTTAATATTCTTCAACTGTTCTCGACTACCTCCATCCATGTAATCTGCAGGGTCAGGGATGATCTAGACGTCTTCCTTTTCTTTCCTGGTGCCCCCCCGCCCCTGATCCCGATTTCTCGATTTGACTACTTGATGCTTTATTTGTTTGGCTGTTGGCTCTTGATGTTTCCCTCCCTCTCTACCTCCAACTCCCCGTCTCTCTTTTAAAACGAAACACGATTCCTGATCTGCGGTGTCGGTTATCGTATCAGTCAACGCCACCAAAGAATGTAGCGATGAGGCTACAGCTTCGCGACGACAAAGATGACGGTCCCGTCCACCCCTTCGTCAATCCTTATACCGAGTTGAACATTGGGCTATGGCTGTTGTTTGCAGGAGCTTCTGTGTTTTTGGCAGCTAGGTTATGGGTCAAGATAACGAGACGGCATGGAATGTGGTACGATGACCATATCCTCATCTTTTCATGGGTTAGTCAAAGAATGGCGCTGCAGTCTACCACGGTTATACTGACAAGTACGACTAGTTCCTCCTTCTCGCCAACAACAGTCTGATAGTATACGAATTCGGAAACGGCTACGTCCTCGAGGACTCATCCAAACAGTGGGATGACCGCATGCACATACTCATCAACATCTCGTCGTGTGGGACATTGATCGGCCAGGCCCTGACCAAGACAGCTTTTGCGGTAACACTACTACGGATGAGCAACCGATGGCAAAAATGGATACTCTGGTTCTGTATCGTCAGCATGAACGTCTACATGGCCTTCAAGGTGGTCTTTCAATGGGCCAAGGTCTGCGGCAAGGCCACATACGACAACTGGTACAGGTTGGACTTTTGCTTGGACCCTACCTTCCGAACCGACTTTAAGGAGGGTGGCAACAGCGAGTATTCACGTGCGCGTATCAATGATGAGTTATGCTAACATGCTTTTCAGTCTACAATATCATTATGGATTTCGTGTTTGCCTGCTTCCCTTGGCTCATCGTTCGAACACTGGAGATGAAGAAGGCTGAAAAGGTCGGCCTTTGCCTTACCATGAGTCTCGGAATGATGTAAGCTCAACAGTCGACTCACAATAAGACATGTGTCTAACAAGCATTCAGCGTTGCCATCGTCTCAGCTATCCGAGTTAGTTGGAAAGATCAAGGAAACGGCCGCGACGCCTACTACATCTGTACGTTCACACGCCACATTTGTACTCATAGAATCCAAACTAACAGCTACCAGGGCGCAACGGCATGTCGCAAATTTGGTACTCATCAGAAATCGCCGGAACAATCATGGTACAATGCATCCCCATTCTCCGTCCCATCATTCGAAACATCCACAACTCCTTTACATCACGCAAACTCGAATCATCCGCCGGTGAGCGAAAAGGCTCCGGCTGGACCTGGACACGCAGCAGCAAGCACATCTCTACAGGACCTCTCCCCGTCCTTGTCCACAACAACAATAACGAAAACGTGGAGCTCCGCAATATCCCCGAAGAGAATGAACCACAGGAATTCGACTTTTGGGATAAGAACCGCGTACCCACACCTGATATCGAACAGGCCAGACCGGTGGATCACAAGTTCACCAGAGACGATAGTTGGCCGCTGGGGCCAGCAAGTGAGTCGAATAAGAGCACAAAGAGCTTTGATATGGTGCATCCCGGAGTCGGGTTGGCTGTTGAGCAGGAGGGTTACGAGCAGGGACTCTCACCACCACCGCCTCGAAGGAATTAAGAGGCCCATACCAAGTTTATTTCATGTGTATAATAGGGTAAAAAAAACTACAACTTAGATACGACGTTATGTACATACTTATTTTTGGCGTCCTAAACTGCTGTGTCATCATAAATTCATTGTTCTAGTGAGAATGCTAGGTCGAGATATTTCCATCTGTTCCAAGGTCCACGAACTTCATGATTCATCGATCATAAGATAGCGAGTTTCATACTTATTAATAAAATCTTGACATATAGTCCTTGACCGAGGCCAACGTGAGACATAAGCCGTATCTTGATCCGACTGTTTTTCTTTTTTTAGGTTTTAGGTTAAACCTTGTGATCGGCACTGTCTTTGTGTCGTTGAAAGCACATTTCTTTTTCCAATCCCTCCATATGACGCATCTATAGACAATTTGAAACAAAAAACTCCATCACAAGTTCCATCTCACAGCTTGGCTTGGTCCTCATGTCTCGGATGCGCCAACGCTGTCGCGTAGTATCTGATATCAGGAAGACCTTGTTCAACCCAACCAACCATGGTTATCTCATACAACTTTTGTTGCTCTTCGGCCGAAGGCGCAGGCCCTTGTAGACCCCTAGCACGTCGGCTCTCGTCAGTCTCCACAACCCAAGCATCCTCGTCGCTTTCGTCGTTCTGGAACACATATCTCCTTGTCTCGCAGTTCTTCCATCCAGTGCCACACCCCAGTGTGCTGTGTTCCCAGTCGTTGCTAAAGTAGTGTAGGAAACTACCATGTGCAACCAGAGCAATGTGAACATCCTCGTCGGTATCTCTGCTCAGCTCATTGGTCCTTTCTCTCAGTATCCTTCTCACTGTCCTGGCACGCTGGGCACAGGCACCTGTGATTGGGCTGTTGGGTCCGTAGAGGTCCTTGTCGTTCCAACCGTCGGAAACAAGACTCAGGTCCACTGGCCAATCATTCTGTATGCACCTTTCCGCGAGTACAGCTGGTGGGCTTCCTATATCGCAGTTGTGATCGGAGATCTCCTGAGCTTCGGGAATAGCAAGAATGTCATTTGTCTGGAGAGCTGAGTTGAAGATGAGACATGTTGTATGTATTGTTCGGGTCATAGGTGAAGCGGCGATGAATCTGAACTTGGACTGGTCTTGGAACGAGGCCTTGCGACGTTCCTCACATTGTTGTTCTCCAAGTGGTGTTAGCGCGGGATCGACAATGTTGAAGAATTCTTCGCCAAGATTGTGATAGCCCTGAGCATGGCGAACTGCGTGAATAACGACACGGCCCATCTTGAAGTCTTTGGGTAGCAGAGTAAGTATGTTTGTGATTTCTGAAGAATCTTTCCCCACTGGCACTTCCAAGGAAAGGTATACTTATAGTAAATAAGAAGAAAAAAAATAAGTTGATTACCATTTGACGTCAATATTTGCCGCCTTTATCGCTGCTTGGCTGGATGATGGATTCATGGATCCATTATGCCCCATCAATCTACGCGTTAGCGCGGGGACTACGAGGTCGTTGACCCCATTTGGCAAGTTACCACGACACGTTCGCCAACGTGGAAGATCCACGAATCTTGACAGGCTGCAAGTCGATGCTTATAGACTTTATATAACGTTGCTTATTACCAATACGTGCCACGCTGGCCTGTGATTATGTGAGGGGGATGAGGAATTAACTCTTGAGCGAACTCTATCTCGATTGCGCCGATTCGTGGTTACTCCTTGAAGCGAATACGCTGACGACGTGTCCAAATTGTAGCCATGTATCAGTGTTTACATGCATCGGCGGTGACCTGACTTTGAGCATTGACCCTACTGTCACTCAGGAACCGAAACCTAGTATTATTGAGAACAACCGAGTATGAACTCTAACAAGTACAATTCACCCGCACGTCGTTTTTCCAATCGAAGGGAACAGAGTGGCCAGAAGCTATGGCCACGGAATAAACATTAATTATATATAACCCTCACACTAACATGAAGCTATCAGTCATGGACCCCAACGCAGTATGGTACCATTTAATGTTGGCGCCTTCTCTCTTCCTTAGTGCCCAAAGCTCCTTGACAAGATGCGTAATCTGCGTCCAGATAGCTAGTTCCGATCTCTCCCACAAAAGATTCAGGCACTTGAGCATACGTTGCTGCATCGCGTCGTCAGCAATCTCAAACGCTATCATCGCCACCGGCCAAATCATTGGCGAAAAGCGTTGAGTGGTGCATGTGTGTAGAGCTTCAAGATGAGGTAGCGCTTTCTCAACAAGTGGCTGAACCTCAACGAGGGGCATGTCTTTCAGAGTGCGCTTCATGTGGATTAGGGCCGAGTAGTAAAAGGTAAAACCGTGGTGGTAAATCAGATCTGAATATTCTTTCGTTGCTGATATGTCTGGTTTACTAGGCACCGAGAGATAAAGTTCAAGTTCCAGACGGTCGAGTTCATCAGGCGTGGGGTTGCTATCACTTGGGGACTTTCTGCGCATGGCAAGAGTGTTCATTGCCCGCAGGCCGTGGAAGATCGGCTGCGGAAGGCCGAATGCTGTGTATAAGGAGTAGGGCTCAGGTTGTGGACCAAGGTCATTCGTGAAATCCCAGTATGAAGTTCCATGTATGTCGTATAGCAACTGTGTCTGAACCACTGTGTTCATACCTCGAAACATGTAGTAAATGCTAGAAGCCGCCTCGTTACGATGCCAGACTTGCGGGTCAATATGGTTGACCCATTCAACGGCCCCACGAAAGTGTAATCGCCAAAATGAAGTTGGCAGTGTGACAGCTTCATTCATGATGCAGATTATCACAGCAGCAAGCAGCGCTACGCATTGGGCGCCATCGTTCGAATGGCGGATATTTTGAGCAAGGTGCGTGATCCCAAGGTTGTGATGCTCAAGAGCTACATTCTCCAGACTACGTCTTGACTCTGGCGTCTCTCTTTTCTTTGCAAGATGGAACGCCGACGCTGAGCATATGAAATGGAACAAGCTCGTTGCCCCCGTTGACGTTTTCGAATCGGTACGCGCTCCCTCCCAGGCTATGGGCATCATTGCACTTCTCATAGGGTTGTAGATACCGGGCACTGGGTTCAGAGAGTCGCAAAGATTTAAAGTCCAGTGTTGCATCAATTCGCATTGAAGACCGGGGTTTGTAAGAATATCGATGTGTCGGGTAATCTTCTGCGGTATGGTTTGCGTGTTGGACGGTGACGATGCATGAGATGCTGACTCGGGTACACTAGGCAAAGGCAATGAGCCTGTGCCGACATCATTTGTGCCGACAGGGGTTGATGTGTTGGTTTCGGCTTGGACAATGGGACTTTGATCGAAGTTCTGTTCAACTTGTAGTAGTGGAAGGTGAGGCTGCACAGTTGGAAGCGAAGCGTAAGGGGGACCCGTTGTTAGACCCTGGCGCAAGAGTTCGTATGAGTGAAATATTCGGGTGTTGAGTTGATTAGTGTAGAGATCCTGAGCTAGGCCAGGTTGTTCAGTGTGGTTCGAAGTCCTCGGGGTTGATGAGGGTTCAGAATGCAGGTCTGGGGGTCCATTATCAGAAGGTCCTTCACCAAGATCTTCGTCGCCCAAGTCACTAGCAGACGAAGCGCCATGCTCAGATGGCTCGGATGCTGTTTCGCCAACTGCCGGCAAATCGCTCGACCGACGAAGTCTCTCAGAAGTCAGACGCGTTGACCTTCGTTTGCCTCCCCTCTTGAAAGTAGTGGGATTCCTCACAGAGGCCCATGATAGTCTAACGCCATAACCCTCACAGTCAATGCCTGCATTTCGGCAACGATTACATGACGGCTTGGCCTCGTCACACTTGACGTGCTTCGCGCGACACGTCCAACAGCCTGAAAAGCTCTTGTTTCGGGGTTTGCGCGGTTTTCCTGATGCAGTCCTGCCAGGCGATTGTATTGGCTCATCAGGCATTGCTGAAGACAGCTTTGTTGGGAAGACAAGGCATGTGATGGAGAAGAAGTGTTTGGCCAACTCTCAAACCTGGGGTTGACGAAGCGAGATTTGGATGATCCCGTGGTAAATATCCTGATTGGGACAAGCATGACATGGTTGTGTCAACGCTAACCTGATCTATCAGCGGCATTTTCACAACAGCGTTGCTCAATGCTTGGTAATCTCTGTGAACAATCTGAATTAGTGAGCAGGGAGTCTAAGAATCGGGAACCTAATGAGACACTCTAAACAATTATAAGGCTTGACATGTGCAACAAATAGTCGACATCCCATCTGGCCTTCGCCTTCAACAACAGCCACTTGTGGGTCAAGTGTTCAGCCCTGCTAAGGTTCTCGCTATGCATTGCCATAAAGGGATTAGTCTGTAATGGCTCAGACACCTCTGATCAGGTCAAGACCGGGAATAGCAAAGACCATTCTTGGCAATTCAAACCGATTCGAATAATGATGCATCTCGCGGCAAAGGTCACCATCTTTTCACCGCATCGTACGACGATCCTAGCACGAAATGTCTTTCTTATATGACTTGATGTTCGTCTCCATCGTCCCTCATTCTGAAATGCCACATTACTTTTTGACTCCCCTTGTTCCCACGACACGGATTTACAGCAAGAACTCTGCATACACCACAACATGACAGGCCTACTCCAGTTGATCAGACCGCGGGAGATCTGCCCTTTATTATTCAACAAGAGAATCCAAGATAAATCGAACAGGCCACAAGCTTCTCTGAATTGCCGTACTGGTACATCCCCAATCGTCATCTGGCATGATGACGATAATGACGAGAGTTCTACCATCTCAGGATCTTTAACACTTGAAGTCACTGATGATATGGTCGAGGTGCAAAGCCTCTATGCTATACTACGAGTCCACATAGTCAACAGAAAGCCTTTCAAGAAAGGCTGCAAAGGTTGCAAACACAATTTTACAGAGCTCAAACACTGCAACATCATTACAACAGCCACCACTTTAAACAAGGGCATTTATACTTATGACTTGTCATATCGGGTGCCCAGCTACCTGCCTCCATCCATGGAAACATCGATTGTCTCGGTCAGCTATGAGTTTGAAGCGATAGCATCCCTTCGAAAATTGGGACAATCACCAACCAGCCTTCAGACCCTTGCTCTGCATCGTGTTCTCCCCGTTGCACGATCAATACCTGTGATGGACACTCAAACATACTCAAACCGGATCTATCAGATGGCAGGAATAGAGGTGGGGTGTGCCTTTGATACAGTGATGAACCCGAGGATTAAGAATCGAGCCACATTTACTATGAGCGGGCTTCGAAGCAGTCCTGGCAACAGCGAGGATATTCATTTCTGGCGCGTATGTAGTGGGACATGGATACTGGAAGAGACTGTCAAAAGCACAGCATCGGCGTGTCTTTCTCATTGTCGTCAAAATAAAGGCGACAACACTCGAGAGCGAAGAAAGCGGACGATACTCGGACACTCAGCATTCTACGACGGATGGACAACCGACGACGATGCAGGGACTTTGAGCATGGATTTCTATTATTCCATACAAAAAAGCCTGGGTCATTACACACAAGATACAGGCGATGTAGGCGACACTTCAGTCTCTCATGCTTTGGTGATGGAGGTGCAGATGATGAAGGAGATTTACCCCAATGGAAGACAGGACTCGGCGAGAAGAACAGGTATCGGAAGGATACTTCGCTCTGAACACCGTGTTGTACTGAGTGACTACACAACGTTATCAAACCAGATATCCGGAGAGAGCCTGCCACGGTATCAGGACGTGTGCACGGGACCCCCTGTATACGAGGAATAATGAAGAATCGAAGTTTTGGCCTTTGACTACGGAGTACCAGCGTTTTGTTTGAACAAGCTTGTGGAGGTAATGGGTAAAGATTAGTTATGCGTAAAACGTAGGGCTGTGAATTAGCAAGATTACTCTGATACCCATGAGCGGAGGATTTGTTGATACATAATAAAAAGTACAAATAGGAAAGCCCAGGGGTCTAATACATCGGACCTTGACTCTATGTGGCAACAGTTCTGTTCTTTCTACAACAAACATGTCGATAGAAGATGAGAGAAAATGGTATTGTTGTAGAATTGACTAAATAAGCTCGATCTTATCAGACATGTTCTTTACCATTGGACTCGTCGGCAATGCCAAGATCCCCGACTTTCAACGCGCGTTACGGATATTTCGTCCACATAATGTTGAGGCATGGCGGCAATAGGATTTATAATCGCTTCAATTGACCACGCGCTGCTCCTAACGGGCATAGCAAAAGTCACCGACATGACGTCAGCGTTGCTGACAGCTGTGGATATATATAGACGCATAGCACTGGTGATTACTCTGCTTACAACTCCTGAAATCGTCTCCTCATCTCCCCATCTCCTCACCAACGTCAAAATGGCCGAACAAACCACTCCCCAGTACGAGTTCATGCGCTTGGATACCAAGCCAAGCGGACAGCTTAGCTACAGCTTCACCCCTTCCACAGTTCCGGGAGACGCCAACCCAACACTCGTCGTCTTTGTCAACGGCATGATTGCCCCGCAAACTTCATGGATCAAGACCATTTCGAAACTACAGGAACTGTCCCCACAGGGACTTCCAGCTATCTTGACCTTTGATCGCTTCGGACAGGGTCAGACTACTGATCGTGACCCTAACGATGAGGGAGCTGCTGACCCGCTGCATGCACACGATTCCATGGATGTTGTCCACGATATTCGTCAGCTCATAACTCAAGTTTTGAAGAATAAACTCAACATCGAGGATCCTGATAGTACTCGGCTGTTTCTCATCGGAAACTCTATCGGCTGCGCTTTCAGTCGTCTCTACGCTGGTGAATATCCTGGCACAGTATCAGCCATTTTGTTTCTCGACAGCGTCTTGACTGACACGGACTTTGTCTCCGTCTTTCCCGATCCAGACGCAAAAGACTTCAACCCGGATGATCTACCCTCAGGTGTTTCTGCCGATAACATCCGGGTTGCTCGAGAGGAAACCAGGAAGCGATTCCATCCAAGCATCGGTTCCAAGGAGGGCCTCACACGCAAAAACCTGAAACAGCTTCTATCCAAGGCCGACTCGCCTGCTCTGCCCAAGACAGACGGAAAAGAGCCTTATGTGACTGTCTTGGGTCACGACTTTGACTACTTTGCCAAGAGAACCGGGACGGATTTTAATACTCCGCCTGAAGTTGTGAACGCTTATATGAATCCCTACTGGCATCATTACAATGAGGGATTGGCTAAGCTTACGATTAAGGAGAATAGTGACGGGCCGATGCAAGTGCCTGATTCGGGCCATTTCATTCAGGTCGACAATCCTGACTTTGTGGCTGGCAAGGCGCATGAGATCTTGCAGAAGCTAGCGAAGAAGTAGGACACTCGCGTCTTTCCATTCTATGGATGGTACTACTTATATAGTTTGACTCTAATGTGTGAACGCATATTTACTCTTTGCCCGAATCTTGTGTCCGTAAAAGTACAACACGTAAGGAATAGTTGCCAATAACACTGCTAGACACGCCATTATTGTGAGAGTATAGTGTGTGCCCATGTTTTCGTAAAAAGGAATACCAACCACAGTCATTCCTCCAGCGACGATATACCGCGTCAGCGCAACGAAAGTGAGAGCTGAGGCTGAGTATATCTCATATGAGTCGATGATGTACATGTATGTACAGATAAAGATACCAGTAACACCGTATCCGAATATGACTACGGCGAAAATAGCTGACCAGATACTGATATTCGCGTAGTTTGTCCATCCCAGCCAGAACAGTGAGATAGGGATAGCAGGGGAGGCCCCAAGCATTCCGTACCAGAGGCGAATCTCGGGTTTGAAGTGGTCACCTTTCTGAGCAGCTCGCAGCGTCTTGCGGTACACGATGGGAACAAAGAGAAAGTTGATCTGTGTGCCGAGAAACATGGCGACAAAGATGATGTTCGACAGGCCCTGGCTAATACCATAGGTCTGTTCAAAGATGTATGGCCAGCCAACAAGGAACGTAAACAGAACGATGTACAAAACGCTGAGATACAGAGTCATGGCGATAATGATGGGTTCCGTCAACATGAGGAATGGCCTTGTCATGCTGACTTTGAGTCGACTGAACAAGCTAGCGTCTGCAATCTCATGTTCGCACTTGAAACGATCATCGCCAGTGATTCGTCGGTAATGGTTAGCTTTCCACTGTAATAGTAGAGGCCCATACGTCTCAGGCATAAGAAGCAGGACCAGTACGAGAACAAGTCCAGAAGCGATGAGCATAGTCCACTCAGTCCATCGCCAACTAACCGCATTCGACGGACCGATGTAAGCGCCCATGACAGCTCCTATCATCGGCCCACCAAACCCAGCAACTGCATAAAGCGGAAAGCTCCAGGTCTTTTCGAGACTGTTGAACATGTCGGCAATGGAACCCCCAGAGCAGACAAGCGGTGTCGAAGCTGAGCAGCCGGCCAGAAAACGAAAAACAATCTGGGCTCCAAAGTTGGGGGCAAGGGCAGATGCCATGATCCAAACCATGAAGATTGCCATGGACACGATGTAAACTGCGTTTCTGCCAAAGGTTTCTGAGAATGGGCCTGCTACTAAGGATCCAAGACCCATCCCAACTAGATAGAGACCTGGGAATGTTGTTAATAGGTGGTATGGACAAAATGGATTGTTGGACATACCTGTAGCTAGCGACTCGGCAACTTCGCTAACTCCAAGCGACTTCGAGGCCTGGGGAAGAACCGTTGCGTCAATTCCTGACGCCGCTCCTACAAATAGGGCGATGACGGATATCTGCAAAGTAACTCCAATGCGTCTCCCGACCGACCAGTTGTGAGGGTCTAGGGGATCACCAGGGCCCTCCCATTTGACCACGAATACTTTGCCCTCCTCCCCCTTGGCATTCTTGTGAGGTCTAACTTGGATACCCGTCAAGACTTGGCCAAGTGCAACGCCTCCGGACATGCATTGTCGAATGGTTTCAGCCGTAACACTTGGCTGTATTGGCACTGGCTCCTCGTGACCTTCTTCGTCAACGTACTGTTCTTCGATGACGCGCGACAAACCACGTCTCAGGCCATTCTCATCTTTTTTGCGAGGGTGTCGTCTTACAGGCGGCTTTGATGCTTCCACGTCACGGGTGGTATCAGGTGGCATATGCTCTCTGGCCTTGCCAACATCCCGATCAATCTGCGCTTGCGCTGCAGCACCAGCGCGTCGATACTGCAGCAACGATTGCATTTTTGGCTTAAAAAACAAGAACAAGGGTAAAAAGAACAAGAAGGAGTTACAGAAAATTAGATCTCGGCGAGATAGTTAGTCGTCATCGAGATCAGTGGAGTCCAACTACCGCGTTAGCAAGATTGCTGTCCACAATTTGGCCGTGAGTCAAGCACGAATGCGTCATGGTTCGCGAATAAGAGCTTGAAGATAAGATAAAATGGAGTCGTCACGATAAAAAATTGTTGCTGGGCAAAGCGAAGATCCGGTGGTAAGACGGGAATATGATGGAACTAAGGGACAAAGAGAACAAGTCTCGATTCTCGGCCCGGGAAGAATACCGGGGGGCACGGGAGTCGGAGCCCATTCTCCGGATCTTCTTGAAGTTCGGTGGTTATTATCTCGATTACCGAGGCTTTGATGTTGGTCGTTTCGGTCTTGCAATTTCCGACAACAGAAGTTGAGAAATCCTTTGTCTTGGCAATTAAGCTTTATTCGGTTCGTATTTATGTCACAGAAACGACAAGGTTGGTGTCATCGCTAAAGCCACAAGAGACTGGCGGCGGCAAAGACTGGGCCTCTCAGCTCGAGTCTGGTTGATGATGATAAGTCAATATGATGGGGATTAGTTTGTTTGTTTCGGATTTTTAGCAACAAAAAGAAACGGCAAGATCGACGACGAGGCGGACAGACTCGTCATCTTGGTCGCAGATTGAGTGTTGACTGTCATGAAGTTGGCCTCAGCTCTTAATTTAATATTAACAACTGATACGTACTGCGCCACTTTGCACCTCACAGCTTGAGCAGAGATCCCAATATAGCACATACGTTTCACAACCAACCAACAAAGTCA
Source organism: Fusarium pseudograminearum CS3096 (assembly GCF_000303195.2). NCBI lineage: Eukaryota > Fungi > Ascomycota > Sordariomycetes > Hypocreales > Nectriaceae > Fusarium > Fusarium pseudograminearum. Next base: position 4,232,809 of record NC_031952.1, on the reverse strand, counting down.
GTTGGCTCGTTCTGCTTGGCCTTAATACGTGCGTTCAATTTCAGGCCCGCCGCCACTCTTCAGCGGGTAAACCAACCACAACACACCCCCGTGTCAGGATCTTCGTGCATCGGGACCAACCCGGACTAAGCAAATGCCTCATGGAAATGACCCATGAAACAGTCAACAGGGGAACTAGACAAGGGAAGACAAAAGGGCTGCCACACCTCCGAATTTGACATTAACCGGGGCAAAAATACGGTACAGCACACAACAGCAGTGGGGAAATGGTAATTAATCCTCCATTCGCTGTCAACTTCAGTTACTAGTGGCTTTCGTAGCCAACCTTCAACTAGAGAAGCTAACGGCACGCGAGCTCAACGGCGAACTTACTGTTTCTGACGACCTCGGTGTGTCTTCCCCTGCACTCCGAGTATCCATCTTTCGTCTGGTCTTTACCCATGGAGCAACGCTGTTGGCTTGCTCAGCTGAGCCGTAGGCGTGAAGGATGACATCCCATAACGTCCCACCAGTATTGGGCGACGTGCATGATACTCCAACATGTTCCCTGTATCCTGTCATTTTCCCCAGAGGAACCCCCCCTTTACCTCGCGTATGGAGGATCAGTCCACTCTGGGGTTCCCCCTCTTTATTAGCATCATCACCAACACCGAGATCTGTCTACCCCGGAAAAGTGTCTCCATGGGGTAGGTAAGCAACCATGTCGAATTTTCCATCCACATTGCAACGCTCCTAATAACAAGCTAAACCCCTCGATCGTCTTTTCTTTTTTGTTCCTTATTGGAAAGGTTTTCACCCCCACCGATTAGATATGGCATGGTGAGACTTCCGCGACCTTTCATCGACCATACCCCGACGATCGCACTTTCAACATGATCGACACCGTTTACTACGAACTGAGCTGGTCGATTCTCAGCACCATCGGAATCGCTAATGTTTTGTTCGGTCTCATGGTCGCTGGCATCACCAGCTTTGGTCCCGTCTCCATCGTCCCCATCGTCACCAGTGCTGCTGGCGCAATAGCAAACGGCCTTTGCTATTATGCATTTTACGACAAGGACACTTCTGCTACCTCGGCGGCTATAGCCTCTATATTTGCCGACATACTCTGGCTAGTGCGTTGTACTCTGTCTTTGTTCACGATCTCTTGCTAATGGGTTCTGGTGGGGCAGATACAAGAAGCTGGTCTGTCATTTTACAGCTACATCATCTTGAGTCGAGTTTTACGTGGTCGACAGTGGATAATCTTCGCGACTCTGTACTGGTCCATGATATTGTCAGTGGCAGCCATTCGCGTCGTCATTGCAGCCGTCCGAGCTCGCCGTATACTCCAAGGACTCGACGACGACCAGTCCTTGATCAATCACCTACACATGGGCTACTTCATTCTTATCGCCCTATTGGAATGCGTCAGCTCATTCTTCCTCCTCCGAGTTTTTGGTTCGGCAAAGTCGACATCTCTCAGCGCCGCCATCAAGGCTGGATTGTTCCGGTATCTGATGCGAAGCACCGAAGTTCGGCTTGCACTTCTTGCTGTGCTTGGTGTGATGCGAGCTATCACATACTCATTTCAGAATAGTCAACAAATGGCCACGAATCTCGCCTCGCAAATTGATCGGTTCGCGTATTCGATGGAGTGCATGTTTCCGGTAATGATGATGTAAGTTCAACTTGGATCACCTAGTCGCACCATCATTGACATAATATAGTATCGACATCCTTGCCTCCAAAGTCGTCTTCCATAACCAAGTGTACGGATCTTCTGGACACAGCCGAAACCATCCCGGTGGCTATCCGCGTCAACGTTTCGGTGGAAACGGCCTCGATATCATCCTCACGACGCAACAAGGCGAGAACATTGTGGAAGTCCGAGGAGGAGAGTCAAGTGGCGATAGAACAAGCTCACAAGAGCGTATCATCAGTCGTGCCCATAGGAATACGTCGTCAGATATCGATATGGAAGAGATGGATACAAAACAAATCGGGATAAGTAAAACAGTCGAGTTCGAGGTGCGCACCAGTAGTGATCCAGCGCGATGACCACATATATAGTGACCCGTGGTTGCATAATTCATTTATACCTTTATCGTTAAAGAAAGATCGCTTTTGAATGCTTCCCAAGTCATAACGTGTCTTGTTTTTAAGTGCCCCCTCCAAGCTTGTCTGAAGATCCGCGACTTGCTATCCCGTGAGTCCTCTTGCAAAAGCAGGTTGTTTCAGGGACAGACTGATTCAATCAATTCCTCCGGTGCTTCAACTGTATCAGCAACCATGTTAATATTCGTGAATATCTGCTCACCTTCTCGTGTTGCTGTCCTGTTCTCGGCAATACTGTACCAGAGTCTCAAGATCCACAATGCTACCAACGCGTCTCTTTTTTGTTGTTGCAATTGAACTTCAATATGCAATCTCGGTTCTTCGCTTGTCCCAAACTCAGACGCCACTTTTACTCCATTAACATCAATCCACTGGTATTGACCGCCTTGCCACTTGGGCTTGATGTCAAATAGTAGTTGCTGGGTATCGCGATTGAATAGCAGAATATCTGCTGCAGACTTGTCGGCATTCAGCATCGCCCTGAATCCCTCTTCTTGGGTGTCTATAACATCTAATTGGATATTCCCCAAGGCCTCTGGTGATGCTGCCGTGATGTAGTATTTGAGTAGATTGTCCCGAGATGGACTGTTCCGAAGATGGACCAGGTAGTATAGATCTTTGGTGACTTTCCGCCGTCGAACTGTATTACTTTCTGGGTTCGCGGTCTCGGTAACATGAACAGTCTCGAATATTATGGCCATATTCCTTTGAACTTTGCATGCGAGTTCTCTGTTAAGTTGGTAGATCGGCGTTAATGGCGCATTTTCAGTAGTGATCAACTGGCCTAAGAAGAGCAAAGTTTCAGGCTCTATAACGCTTTCATTGTTTTTTATGCAACTCACAGTCGAGTCTGTCTCGACGGCCATTTTGTGTGAATTCGTTGGTGTTGATGGCGGACAAGAGTTGAATAAATCGCCCGATTGGTTCTGGTCATCACTGACAATGAATGCACGTGATATGGACCAGTGAGCATGGGGACTTTGAGTTCCATACAAGCCTGTAATTACATATCTTCGCTTGACGAAGCGTGATTACTGAGACAAACCTCGAAACAACTCAATGAAGCAAACTGTCCAGGGGCTAAAGAGACGCAGGTGCTCAGATTTGTTTTTGAGATCTAAAACGACTTGAATCAGTTGACTAAAGTAGGCGAACCCTTTAATTAGCAATGATTCATGTCATTTTGTCTGATCGCTGGTTGATATACGAGATAAGCGTATTTGATAAGATAAGATTCGATAAGAAGCATAACACCTACCCTGAACCGCATGTTGCCTGCCGAAGAGATATAAAGCATGCTTCAATATCTGTATCTTATAGTATTAAAAACTAATGTACCTGTTTTATAAACAGTATACATGATTAGCTACTTTGGCTTTGTACTTGTGAGCTATGAAATAGACTTGAAGTAAGTGAGCATATGAAATCCCAATGTCAATATTAAAGTGCCATAAAAACAAGGACTGGGAATTTTAACATGATCACGATTTACTGTGCAGTAGTCACTTAATTTTTCATTGGTCAAACTTAGATTATCTCATTTCTATGGCTAGAAGAAAAGACCTCCTGCCATATAACCGCGAACCTCTGCAAAAGGCGTGCGTCAGGTGTAAATACATGGGTAAGAGTGCCTATTACCACGCCCTGTCCCAAGCCAGTCATTGAACAAGACACCTCTCTTAGCCTTGTGATGAACCAAGACCGGACCTCACTTGACGGCTCTGCAGCAGTCGCGCCAACGAAGAGCTGCCAAACAAAAAGTCCCATGGAAGCGCAGAGTCTCATGAAGGGCTGCAACAAAGCATGTCTCAACCCTTCAGCTAGGCCATGTAGGCGATCAGGCTCTCCTACAGGCCAGAGAAGCAAGAGGTATAATTGAAGAGCATCATGAAGTGAGTGGACGTAGTTGTCAAGACTACCCAAAAGAATGTCTATTTCGAGCTGTAGTCGTTCAACCTCGAGTCCAATGGTGAGGGCAGAATCTGGACCTGGGTTCGGTGACTCATGGTAGGCGTCGATCAGTAAGCAAAGTCCATTAATTCTATTACTTATAGTTGTAATGTCTGTCGCGTTGGGATCATTCTGGTTTTGCAGAGCCTGGATAAGTGGTTGGTTGGAGTAGTTGGAGGTGAGTAGGGCTTGCCCAAGCGAGTCACTAACCGGATCTGTTAGATCTCGTGCTACATCATGGGTGGGAATGGTGTCATACTAGAGGAGAAAGTCACAAAACCATAAAGGTATAGCTGTGTTTCCGGCCGATCGTCTCACTCGTATCATCTGAGCTAGGCCCTCGATATGGGCGTCCCTTGCCTTGGAATCACTTTCGAGAAGCTGAGAGCGTTAGGTAATAGAACAAAACCAGGTAGAGATCACATACTGCGGCAAATGTCAGGGTGAAGACAGCGCTCAGCACGCCATCGGTTAAGCCTGAAGGCGAACTCAGTTTCTGGTTGATCCGTTTGATAGCACGACCCTTGTGAAGAACCGCCTGGCGAAAGGTTACGTCATCGTTCTGTCCGGTACAGTGACTCAAGGCAATGGATATCGAAGCTTCAACAAGTGCCGGCTCCGACTGGAGAAGGTCGATCCATTCTGCCTCGCGAGATGAGCCAGGACCAGCGGTACCTGCTGGGAAGATGAAAGGACGAAATGTGTAAAGCACTCGAGAATGGTTAGTTGTCGATCATGCATCAGAAGTTCGTACTGGCAACCATACGATAGGCGATTGGGGACCACGCGGAGTTGACCGCATTTGTGAGCAGTCTGTCACAGCGAGGATCAAGAACAGTGGCCTTATCCCCTGACATCTGTCCTGGTTGAAACCGCTGATTATACGATCTCGATAAAGCCAAATTCCTTTCGACGGTGTCTGATTTGTCATCGTCGCGAGCCTTGGCCAATCTCTGTCTACGTTTGGCGAAATTGGTTTGTGTGACATGTCCTCTCATTTCCCTCCTCTCTTTGGGCCCCAGTCCAGGTGCATTGCTGACGTTGACAAATGTGAAAGGCAACGGCGACATGTTGCCCAGTTTTCTTGATGAAGTGGATAGCGCAATAGTAACTGTCACTAGTGAGAAGATGAAGGATGAGACCGACACTGAAGAAGAAGCGACGCACGCGCTACGAAAATGTTGGACCCGCACTGGAGCGGGCTGACATTAACGCGATCTGACTCAGTAAGACTAAGCAGTATCCCTGTTTTACGGTTACAGTGTTGGTTGTTGAGATTGTGATGCGCTCGACCTAGGTCTCAACATGAATGCGATGCAACGGTATTATTGAAACTCTGTAGAACAATAAATTGCAGAGGCGGCACAGATATATTAGTATTAATGAACACACAGACGATTGGCTCCGTGCATGAACCAATGGCGCACCTAACGTTCAAGTGCTATGACCGCCTAGACGTTTCAACTAATATCTTAGCCTCTCTATAAGGCTGCAAAATAAAACGCAGCATAAAACACACAGACTATCGATAGTGTTTATATAACCAGGCCGTACGTCTTAGGCTCAGATACGAGGACTGTCTAGATGTTTCACCTATCATCTTGCCTGTAGATCCGACGAAAAACGGTCCACTTAGATGATCTCTTGACAAGGGTAAGGGACAGAGCATAGAACACACAGACTTTTGTAAATGTTTGTATGATGAGCTGTACACTTTGTACTTCAAACCAAGGACCGCTTGGAAGTTTCAACCCTCCTCTTAGCTCTCTGCATAAGGCTGCAAAACAAAACAAGGCCAGACAAAACATCGAACTTGTGATGATCCGAGCTCATCTAGTTTGATCCATAGCAAGCTGAGATCGCTTCTCCCTGCTCACGAGGGGGGAAGTGCAACAGCATAACATGGTAGCTTACCAGCAATAGCTACCTCAAGAATACACGTACTGTAGAATATCACCCTCCCTGGTATGTGGAAGCGATGTGCAGAGTATCAGCTACGTCTTCAGTTACTGATCGACACCTGCGGAGTAGACGATCATAATATCAACAACTCCAGTTGCATCTCGCCCATCTTGCGTACTGCTCATCTCCTCAAGGTGAATAGTAAGCTCAATAAATGAATATCTTCAATAAACTTCAAACTTTTGTCAATGCGAGACTATACTTCGGCTGATCTATGCATGTTAGTTGCACTAGCTGCGGTGCCATGTAGATCGCTTTGACACCCGTTTCACTTTAATGGATAGTCCCGCGTTAGGTCCTGTATCTCTCAAGGCCGATGAACGACGGGCAGACACGCTTGGCATGCGAACTACTCACCATAGAGTACAGACGTTTTTGAAGAGATTCGAGATATAAATACCCAGTTCTCTGCGTTACTTCAGACATTCTTTCCTCAGCAAGCCATCCGCTACCTTCACATTCATTCCTCTCACTCTTCACTCAAACCTGCTTGACGCAGCCTAACTTTCACCACACTCATTTATTTACTTCACTGCTCGACGCATCAATTACAACTCGCAATTCACTCATTCAACAAAACCCTTTCGATTCTTTTTAACTTTTTACAACCTCAACTTTTCTCAAAATGAAGTTCTTCACCATCGTCTCTACCCTCCTTGCCTCTGGCACTGCCCTTGCTGCCTATGTTCCCCAGGCAAACTCAGGTACGACTATCCCCGATAGACTTAAGAGCATCATCTAACATTCTATAGCTCGTGGTCTGTCTTCAGGCGCTGCTGAGCTTGTTAACCGCAATGCTGAAGTCCATGCCAGAGTTGCGGATTCTGGCAACCCTCTTGATACCGTCTTTGACGAGCTGAAGAAGGTTGTCCCCTCGGCCGAAGACCCCACCGATAAGCTGGACAGCCGCGATTTGGTCGGCGATATGTTCAACCTGGTCAGTCCCGTAAGTATTCATAATTACCCATCCATGATCCTTCAGCTGACAGATCTTCAGAACGCTGTCGACTTCAACGACAAGATTGGCCACGGCTTCAATGTTACTGCCTCGTATGTCGGATCCATCGACTTCAATGCTCAGGTATCTGCTGGCATTGGATATGTATCCAAGAAGATCTCTTCTTCCGAGACTGTGAGTAGCATTGCCCATTCCTTGAAGCTTTAATATTGTATACTAACAGACAACCAGAACATCCCCGGAGCTACCATCATCGTTACCTTCCTCTCTGGCCTCAAGGTACTGGTTGCCAAGTTCAACTTGAACTCCGCGGCCCAGGGCTGCCTTTCTGTTGTCGGTCAAATCATTGCTTCCATTGACTTCAACGCTCTCGTTGCTGGAGGAGTCAAGCTTTACAAGACTGTTTCCAGCAGCCTGACAGACGCTATGCAGTCCTAAGTATTTACGATTCATACCAGAGGGGGTGACATTTAATTTATTTTCAAAGCGTTATATTGGAACGTTTGGGGGTTAATGTGAGAGATGTATTCTGTTGGAGGTCTCGGTCACAATGGCTTGGTGTGTGATTAATGGTGTGTGGAATAGCCACCTGCTGCAGGCAGATTAGGTAGTAATCAGAAACACATTGTTGTCAATTACTTGTTCAAGTACAACTAGTGAGTGAAACTAGAATATGCGAATACTAACCATGAATGTGCGAAAGTCCAAATTGTCTACCTAATGTCCTGGTTTTGGGCATCTCAGTAGCCCCGCCTCCTCTGTTCTGAACTTTGGACGATGTGTCTTTACGAGGTGGAAAACTCTTACCCTCAGTATGGCTTCATAGTATGCCATGGTTCAACAGGGTATATGTCTTCAAGTTGCATCGTCGGCGAACATCAATTATGACGACCGAACAGAAGCCGAGGCACCAGGGACAAGCGATGCGGGGAACCAAGGCATACTCTTTTCGTCCAGGAACGACTATAATAAACAAACATCGTGGATAAATGTTTCATGACGTGCCATCGAAGCCCACTTGGACTACGCCAACGATGCCGTGAAGCCGTGTAGATCTGGACCCCGCGTCAAGTTTCCCCAGGTTTCTCCACGTATTACTGGCTCAACTCCACTACCCCAGATCGAAATTGATAAATATTTACCCAGGCAATGGAAAATGTGGTCCGTCTTCGGCAGCTGTTATTATATCGCGACTATATAATGATGCTCTCAAGGTAACCAATAGTCAGAACTGGTAGTCTTGGCATTCGTGGCAATCATGAAGCTTCCCTCATCCTGTTTGTTAGCCTTGGTGGCTGGCAGCTCAGCTCTCAACATCCCTTCTCACCATGACGCGCCCTTGACCATCAAGACAACCTCTGGAGAACTGACAGGCTTCATCAATGAAACTGCCCCTTCTGTACGACAATTCCTCGGCGTTCCCTTCGCTGAACCGCCAGTCAAGTCTCTTCGCTTTCAGCCTCCCCGTCGTCTACATGGCAAGGGTTCGATCTCAGCCAAGAAGTATGCGCCATCATGCAAGCAAGCCCTTAGCAATGCGCCAACGGTCTACAACCAGTACATGACACAGTTCCTGATCAATGGCGGACAATCCGAAGATTGTCTGTATCTCAACGTCTATGCCCCGTTGAACCCAACTTCGAAGCGTTTACCTGTTATGATCTACATCCCTGGAGGTGGTTTCACAGGTGGCGGCGCAGACTCCCTTTACAAGATTCCCGATAAATGGATTCAGAAAACTCAAGCCCACATTGTTGTCACGATGAACTATCGTGTCAATGTATTCGGCTTCCCCAATGCGAAGGACGCGCACCAGAATGCTGGTTTGCTGGACCAGCGCATGGTGGTTGAGTGGGTACGCGACAACGTCGCTGGTTTTGGAGGTGACCCAAACCAAATGGTTCTCTGGGGACAGTCTGCTGGTGCTGGATCAGTAGGAATGTATGGATACGCGTATCCTAAGGACTTGATTGTGAAAGGCCTAATTTCTGACTCCGGAGCGCCGGGTATGCTGGTCAAGCCGTATGGCAACTACACCGACTTTGACACAATTGCTGCTAAGCTCGGCTGCAAGACAGGCAAAAAGCAGTTGGAGTGTATGCAGAAGGTTGATGCTTCAGAGTTGCAGAAGGTTTACTCAGAGACGGCTGGTGTTTCATTCACACCCGTGGGAGATAACACTACAGCCTTTTCCAATACTACTGATCGCCTCGCCAGAGGTCTCGTCACGAAAGTGGTAAGTCAGAACTATCACCCGTTGAGAAGGGATGCACTGACAAAATAACAGCCTTGGATCTTTGGCAACAATGCCAACGAAGGCGCTGGCTTCGGCACCTTCAACAAGAGTGGCGTATCTGCTTCACAGCTCGCTATTGGCCGGGCCGCAATTGTGTGTCCCGTTGCTGCAGAAGTCGAGTAGGTCTCCTTTTCTGAGAAGAAGTGTAAACAACACTAATAGGCTGCTGCAGGAATCGTGAGAAGTTTGGATACCCGACGTATCGATACTACTACACTGGAAACTTCTCCAATATATCGCCGCTCCCTTGGATCGGAGCAACGCACAGTGGTATGTTCCATTACTCTCATCCATATCATTTGCGTTTCTAACATTAAATAGCTGAGTTGCCTCTCATTTTCGGAACCCACTATGAGTACCGTGGCAACTCTATAGAGTACGAGTGGCAGGTTGCTGACGGAATGCAAAGTAAGAATCCAATTCTTTGCGCCAGAATTTCTGCTAATAACTCAATAGGTCTCTGGCTGTCATTCGCAAAGAATCCCACCAAGAATGGCATTAAAGGGGACGGTGTGACCTGGCCGCTATATAAGCCTGACCAGAAGAAGATGGCTGTCCTTGCAGAGACGGGTAAGAAGTGGTTCCAGCTAGGCCCCGAAAGCCTTACGGATGACCAATGTAGCAAGACATGAGAGTTTCGGCTGAGAGATATATTGAGGCCAGCAGGTCTAAACCTCTAAAATCAGAACCCTTGCCCCACTGATAGATCCTGGAGCGATTATTCTCATAGGGGAGAGGGTGCAGAGGATGAAATTGTTTATACTTCAAATCCCTTAGTCGGCAACGACTCAGTATTACTTATCTTAAACCACTTAATTCTCTTAGAATATTGTTAGAGGCTCCTCCTCGATCGACATGTGACAGCCTTTGTAGCGAATCGGTTATACGAGGTCACTAACTTGCAGGTAAGGCGAAATAGAAGAAGTGTTCGGCGGAAACTCCAAACTACCGAAGCACCTCATAAGCTCTGGGACTATGCCCGGAAAGGCTGCAGTGAATAACGAGTGCCCGATGATGTAGGGTAATATGCAGCTGTCATGGCGCATCGCCGATGAAATTAGAGGGGTATCTTGGATGGCATCGATCTACCGTAGATTGCACGCACGAGCTTAATTTAGTTGACACACTTAGATACACTTGCTATGAAACGAAAAACTCATGCTTATATTATTGCAAACATGACTTGGGATGCCAACGTATAAGAATGAGCCTTTTTTGACTGGCTTCACCAGTGTACTATCAGGAGTTAGTCGGAGAGTTGCCTGTAAGTTTCGGATCCCGTTTCCTGGATCTCATGTTCCGATCCGAGAGCAAAGCGGTCTGTTCGATGTGTACGTGCAGGGGTTCCTTTGTCAGGAAAATTAACTTCTTGCTAAGCTCAATGAAGGATAATACGGAACGAGTAGGGTACGCGTTCATAACGACCAGGATTTGCCCAGTTCATAGTGTTGCACGATGCACCACTATTTTCCTTTTTAGGAAAATCAGATCGATTAGTTGACTCCATCCTTGGTCGGCATTCAAGTCGCATTCACTGGTATAGGTTGTAGACTAACCTTATTAGGTAAATGAGATGGCTCATGCAATAACTTTAAAGATTCGATTGATAATGCCATATTGATCATATGTCTTGAGGTTTCTGGAATAGGAAAATGAGAAAGACTACTCTCAAATCCGAAGCTTCCGCCAGGACCACTTGACTTTGTATAAGAAGACTTGTGTATCTCAGCCAGAGTAACAACCCAAACACGCCCATCAACTCAGTTCAACACACTCAGACCAACAATTATCAAGCTCTTATTTTCTCCGCCTACCATCATGTCTAGCTTCTCTCCTCAACTCCAAGGTGCTCATGCCATGGTCACCGGTGGCTCAAAGGGTATCGGCAGAGTCATTGTCGAGACTCTTCTCAACGAAGGTGCCAATGTCTCTTACTGCTCACGCAACATCCATGGCAAGGAGTTTGCCGGTTTCAAGGGAGCGAATGGAGAGGTAACCGCTGTAGGAACCAGCGTCGATATTTCCAACGGGGATGCTATCAAGGACTGGGTCGAAACCTCTGCGAAAAAGTTTGGCAGAGTCGATCTTGTGGTCGCATGTGGTATGTCACACAGTTCCGTCCGAGAAATTCGAGTACTGATATCAATGTAGCTTGCCCCATGCTGTTCGATACCACCATCGAGACTTGGGAGAAGAGCTTCCAGGCCGACATCCTTGGTCTCATCAACCTCATCAACGCGTCTGCACCTCATCTTGAAAAGCAAAAGGGCTCCATCGTAGTCATCAGCTCAATTGCCGGCTTTCAGACAAAGCACCCGGCTATCGGAAGCCCATACACCACAATGAAGCGCGCTCAGGCCACGCTGGCCAAAGACTTTGGACGCTGGCTTGCACCACGCGGTGTCAGGATCAACAGTGTTGTCCCAGGCGCCATTGACCCCCCACCAGTTATGCAGCCGGATGGTACTTTGGAGCCAAGCTCGTTCCACAAGGCTATGGAGGCTGACCCGGCTTGGAAAAAGGAGGCTCTCGACTCCATTCCGCTTAATGTGATCGGGGAAGCAGAGGATATTGCGAACGCTGTCGTGTTTTTGGGCAGCAGGCTCAGCAAGTATACCACCGGTACAAACTTGATTGTGGATGGAGGAATGAACAGTGCTCTTTAAATCCAGACTTTCATTATGTGTTACGGTATGACTACTTAGAGAAACATACAGACGAAGTAGGATGGAGCGAACGATTTCATTGTTGGAAGTTAGACTGGACACCAAGAACAGAAACTACCGATATTTTCCTCTCACCCATAGGTAGTTGTTGATCCAATACTGTAGATAGAAAGTCAAAGACTAATTACTTCTCCCCAATTATCGCCAAAGCAAAGTCTTCATAATCGCCGCTCAGCTCAGACTTGATGTTCCCAGCCAAAGTCGCACCCGTCACTGGCTTGTATGCCATATTCGTCTGATGTAAGCGTCCCTGATCCCAGTAGAGACTGACAAGCCTATTGATAAAGAGTCGGCTTTTCCCAAAAGACTTGTTCAGGGGTCTCTGCAGTCGTCCCGCATCGGACCGAGCCCGGTCCAAAGCATGATAGAGCATGCGTAACAGAGCATCCTCCATGTCACCTCGGAACTCCTTCTCAATCACGGTCTCGAGACTGCGGTGGTACTTGAACTGATACGCTTCGTTAATGGCGCGCAGTTGGGCGTCGTTGCTGCTGGTGAAGATTTGCGCCACAGCAACGGCGTTAGCACCAATCATTCCTTCAGTAGCTTTTTGAATCTCTGTGACTTTGTGATCAATCTCTGCAGGTATCACAGGCGCACTGTCCTCTGCGCGAGTGGCTGATAGCACCATGCTGTAGAGTCTGTACAGAGTATCGTCGACGTCGTCCTTCACATCAACGTGAAGTTCCTTTCCTCGGACACGCCTGTACTCGGCACAAATAGCACGGATGTCCGCGTTTGATCGACAAAGAAGTACGTCGTTGAGAGCATCTTCGTCAGTACCCGCGCGATTGAGGGCTTTTGACAGGTTATGGACATCGTTTTCAAGCGGTCCGCGAATCAAGGCGAGAAGACACGTCTCAAAGTCGCCTCGAGTCTCGCTCTCGATATCCTTGGCTAGGTCACGCATGAAACGGCTGTTGTAGTCTCGTACAAGCTGAGCCATGGTCCAAGGATTAGCATACTTGGGGTTTACTAAGACCCGAATCAATGCTCGCTCGTCACAGCCCATGCCTTTCATAGCCTTTCGAAGAGTCTCTGCGTCTGCTGATGTGTCTACAGGCTGAACCCAAGCCTTTTGAGCTGGGTCATAGCCTGGCGAAGCTGGCGTTGGCTGAGCATTGAATGCGGGCGCGCCATATTGCTGTTGTCCTGCTTGATGATGCCATTGTTGATCCGGATGCGGAGGTTGAACTTGCTGAGGAGCACCGTGAGGTTGAGGGGGGTAATGGGACTGGGGATATTGCCCTTGACCGTAGGGAGCTTGTGGTGGCTGCTGCCCATAATGAGATTGGGGAGCAGGTGGTTGGCCATAGGGAGCCTGTTGTGGATATCCTTGAGGAGGTTGCTGATATTGACCTTGTTGGCCCGGAGGAGGGTACTGTTGCTGGCCAGGGGGAGCTGAATACCCGTACTGCTGGTTTGGAGGGGCTCCTGGATGCCCCTGCTGAGGGTAGCCGTAAGGCTGTTGTTGTTGTTGTTGCCCTTGGGGAGGTTGATAGTAACCTTGACCAGGTTGTCCCTGTCCAGAATAACCAGGCTGGCCCTGAGGGTTCTGCCAGTATGGAGGTTGTGGTGAAGTCATTGTGTGAGATTGAACTAGACAGTTCTTGAAAATGTGTCAAGTTGAGAAAAGTAACTAGCGCTCGTAGGTGGTATTAAATCAAGATTAAAGGTGGAGGCCTCTTTGTACCTCATGAGCATTAATGGCTGTCAAAAAGCCTTGCTATTAACTCCGCCCCCAAATATGTAGATAGGCTGGATAAGAGGGAAGCTAAAAATGACGCCATGCCTCTCAATTCATTCCACGTTCAAAGAGAAACCTGCGGGGAAACGTAAGACGAGGTGGTGTCAAAACTTGTTTAGTGGACGATCTGCGTCGGAATACAGTGACACTCTCCCATTATAGTGGATGAGTGAGGTATCAGCCTTATCTACAGCACAGCCCAGTAGGTACCCCTGCACTAAAGTGTCGGGGTAGTGGTATGACACAGTGTTGCTTGAGTGGTTGGTTTGGCCTGGCTGATAACACAGTTCTGCTACACAGGAACTTCTCAAGTGGCCAGAAACGTATGTTGTGAGGGTATCATATCCCCAGTATTGATGAAAATTAATTCTTTCATGTATTCCTCAGTTCAAAAACTATCCTGCTTCGCGGCAGCCAACCCTTGAAGAGCTTGCATGTATTTGACACTCTCCACTACATCCGTAAACTCAACAATCTTTTCGATTCTCTCGCCTTGCTTGTCAAAATCAAGAAGGATCATGTTCTCGATGAAGAAGTCTTCCTCCATACCCAAAAGCTTGATTTGATGGGTGAGATGAACTGTCGCTTTCGAATTTTGTTGGTCTAGCGAAATGTCGTGTATGTCGCATGAGGTCGACTGAACAAACGGCATCTGCATGGCAAACTGTTGTTCATAAGTCTCATTGGAGGAGCCCTGCTTAGCCAGCTCATCGGGAAGACCCATTGACTTCATGAACGATGCAGGAGCCATAATACGTCGACAGTTATCGGCCAAGGTACTTGACACGAGCTTTGGGTCTTTGGCTTCTATGCTCCTTGCCTGGCTGTTGGCAAACTGTCGGATGGTATCCTCATTAACCTTTGACATAGTGAGGTTTCTGGTAAAGGTATAAATATTGGCGGGTTCAGCGAACGATGTTAGAATGGGTCTTGGTTTCAGAGATTGGGTAGTCGAGAACAAAGAACGGAAACAGGAGAGGAACAAGAGTGCTTTATAGCAAGAATGAGAGTATCATATTTGCCTAACGTGGGCTGCAGGGTTTGCGTATAAATATAGGCAAAACGATTGTTGCCAAAGGATCGCTATGTCGTATTTCCCCCTCATATCACCTTGCAGTCAGCACTAATATTGTGCACCCGACCCGGTTCAGTAGCATCCTATTTAAAGACGTCACTCGACTTGGAATCGCTGATGACTTTTCATCTGTGGACGGATGCCCCGGAAGGTGGGATAATGACTAGGGCTGACAAGACAAGGAACAGTGACGTCGAGTAATAGCGAATCGACGCTGGCTTCTTCAACATTATGAGACCAGACTTTGGCTATTTGATGATACGAAACACAAAAAGGCTTGATTGCAGAGACTTGAATTATGTGAAGATTTAAATTATGCAGGGTTGTATATCTAATCCGTTCTCTACTCTGATGCATTCGCAACCACAAAATCCAGAATAGTCAGGTTAGGCCCAGTCCAGTTCTTTCTGGCATGAGTGGACCAAAGACCGACAGCAATAGCTAAAACGGCCACCATCACTGGCCCACAGTAGTTCATATTCGTGCCGGTGACGGGCAGAGTGGATGGGAAGGGGAGGAATATAATGACATAAAGAGTGTACACGAGCGCAAAGGCATTGATAGCGAGACCGAATCGACCGAGGTTCCACTCTCCAAGCTTGAGTGTTGACCCAGACAGACGGACGTAGATGATGCTTGCAATGGCGATGGCATAGCTGATGTACAGAGCCAACGATGACAGGGAAGTGATGGCACCGAAAGCAACATACGAGGTATTACCAATGTTGAGTAGATTCAGAGCACACACGAGGAAGACAGTGAGAATAACTGATCTGACAGGCACGCGATGGTTGGGGCTGACATAGGCAAAGTATCCAGGCATTCCACCATCACGGGCCCAAGCCCATGTCAGACGAGAAACTGAGGCGATGTTGGCCAAGTTGACGCTGAAGGAGATGATAAAAAGACCGGCAATCATGGCAGTAGTTCCCTTGTTCGAGCCAGTGGCGTTGAGGAGGATGGCTTGGATCTGACTGGGCTGAGAAAGCATGTCCTCGACGGAACCCATCGCTGAGATCAAGACGTTCACCATGATGAACCCAAGTACTCCATTCATGAAGATCGACCAGAACATAGCTCGGGGGACTGCAGACTTGGCCTTGCGGGTCTCCTCAGACATGTGGATAGCACTGTCGAAGCCTTCAAAGGTTAGTTGACGTTAAACGTAAGAGTATTGGAGACTTACCAGTAAAACTCCAGACACAAGTCAGCATGCCCAAGTTCCACGAAACGTACTCGTTATTCTCCCATCCGGATGAGATGCTACGCTCCAACCAGAAGGAAGAAGGATTTCGTGGGCCCATGACAACAAGAACAACGACGAAGATGACAAAGAGGCAGACGTGAAGAACACCGGCGACCAACTCAATCCAAGGAATAAGCTTGAAGGCGTAGACATTCATGAGTCCATGGACAAGACACATAGCGATGACAAGCACAGATGTGTGCCAACCGCCAGCAACATAGTTGGGGTGGTTGATACTGATCATCGACTCAAGGAGAATAATGGTGACGTTGGCGATGGCTGCCAACAGGGAGATGTAACCGAACCATGTCGCCCATCCTTGGATCCAGGTCGCAAATCGCTTGACAGATGGAGGGGCCATGTAATATGTCCAGTGATATTGGGCGCCAGCCACAGGCTGAATGGAAGCCATCTCTCCCAAAGAGGCAGCCTGGGCGATGGCACCGAAGAAAACAATTATGAAACTGAAGATGAAGGTCTGTGGGCCGCCATTGAACAGGGCAAAGTACATGTTCCTGAGACAAGAGTTAGCATACGACCGCCATCTTCACGTATGATACTACGACTTACGAGCACATGCCTTCCCACAACGCCATGTACGTTAACGAGAACGCGAATAGCTGTGAGAAGGAAAACACCTTGCGTGTTCGTGTCACGCTATAGATGCCACTTTCCTCGGCTGGTCTGGCTGATGCATCGACGCTCACAGGAATAGCTTGCTGTTTGCCCGAAGGCTCCAGCTCGATGCTATTACCATCATGAGACATGTTAAACAATGAGAGTTGGAAAAAAAGGAAACAAGGGTGCCCCAAATTATGCGTGAAATATCAAAGTGCAGGAACACGAACCCGCGATTCGCATCCAGGACTGGGGTTCGAGGTATCTGAATATGAGAGGGAGAATACAGAGCACAAAGAGTCAAGATAGGCAGATCTTCAGGCTTAAAAGAGTGCCAGCCTACAGTCTGTGGATAGTGTTACCTCCCACTGTGGGCCATGGCAGCATCGGGGAATTCGCCCACCCACAACTAATGCGACGCATGAACGAGGGTCTTTTCTGATAGTGCAATGAGTGGGATGCAGGATTCTTCAACATTGGGAGCTAATGTCCAGACTGGTCCTAGTCAAGGGGAAACAAGGGGAGGGGGAGGAAAGGGTAGGGAGATGACATGACCGCGAATAGGCCGGGCGATGCGAGATGGGCCGGTCCGAAAAAGGGATTCTTTCTTGGAGCCGAATCCTTGGATAATTGGATTGTGGCTGTCGCTGATCATTTCCAAATTGCGACATGGTGGACATTTCTGAAGGTCTGTTCGCTGCTGAGGCTGTAGTTTCAGAGCTAATTAACGTAGTCAAGTGGACTTGAAGGTGGTTGACAGGGACCAGCTTTGTTAAACCAACAATCATATTGTCATAAACATTATCTTCAAGCAACCTGCGAGGTGATTGAGCTGCATGAGTGAGAAAACAAGCCACAGCCTGAAATATTGTGCAACGTGCAGAACGTGGCAATCGACCTATCATGTTTTCTCCGTGTTATCGAACGAGCTAACTATCAACAGGGATTGTTGATTGCAATCATCAACACTGCATTGTAGATCCGAACCAGTAACTATCTTGGACACATTTTGACATGCTATTGGGCCTCTATGGGCTCTTCACTGGAGTAGATGAAGCCGTTAAAGCGGGCGAAGAGGACTAGTGAGTATTGAAACGTGGAAATCTCTTGGTCACAGCATTGGTATGCCCCTGCTCTGTCAGACGTAACCAGGCAGTGTCAAGCCACCTGTTAGATCACTCCCGGCACAATCAAATCATATATCATCCGATATCTTAACCGAAGCGGGACGACAAAGAGCAAACTACCAACATCGCCAAAATAAACATGCACCTCGCTAGATCGTTTCAGTATAATCGTATATGTGTGTCTCAAAATTACAATAATTACAATTCCCGGTACCAGGTCCCTTGTGTTAATGCTGTGGCTTGTTCGAGTTCCATCGGATGTGACAGCGAGTCTGCCCAGCTCCTCTTTGCATCCCACACTCTGTGCCGAATGCTACCTTTGCCCCGTCTACTTGGTCCGCCCCGGTCACTGTTCGTTTAAAGGCAACGATTCGTTCCGTCCGTAGAGATTAGTTAAAGCTTCGTCGGCCCTTTCGATCGTGGGAAAGTAAAGGCGAATACCACTCCAACGACGGGTCTTTACCCTTTGAGGTGTTCTCTTTCTTTTCTGAAACCAACAGTATGGGCGACGTCTCTCAGGCGGCTCCGCCGTTCTATCCTCTGACAGACAGCAACCATGCTGCTCTGGTGGTTGTGACAGCAATCATCTTCTTCATTTACGCTATTCTCGGAATTGTTGGCAAGCTGATCATCCGACTTAATATCACTTCCATGAAGGACTTTGATATATGGCTGCTGGTTTCGGCTCTCATATACTTCATACAAACAGCATGTGTCGTTGCTGCATGCAACCATGGTTTGGGCGAGCATCGTGACAATATCTCGGATGATGACTTCGTCCGTTTCAGCAAGGTAAGCCAAACTTGGGTCATTGAAGTAAACTTAACTCTGCTAACGGCTTGATAGTTAATGTATACATCAAGAATACTCGCGATACTTGTTCATGCCACGACGAAGATATCTCTCAGTTTACTTATTCGACAGATCGATAGCCAAGGTGGACTGCATCTTGCCAATATGATACTGGGTGGAGTTGTCATTGTATGGGCTATCTCGGGCATCTTTACAACCGCTTTTACATGCCCTCTGCCTGAACCATGGCTCGCCGATAACAAAATACAATGTCCAGCACAAGGGCCAATCTTTGTGTACAACGGCATCATGGTTATCGTGACAGACATTGCGCTATGCCTTTTACCAGTCGCCATGATGTGGGAGGTTCAAACATCGATCCGGAGAAAGCTCATCGTCATCTCGCTATTTGGCGTTCGATTGTTGGTGCCGATCATGACGATACCCGAGCTAACACACGCGAAATACATGTTTGGGGGATCGGATGACGTGACCTGGCGAGCCGTATCGACCATGATATGGGGACAGATCGCATTGGGTCTTTCAGTGTTAACAGTCTGCATCCCCTCGCTGAAAGGTGTTATCGACAGTCTTCTTGGGTCTACCGCCGTTGCCGCTCTCAACACTCCCTACGAACTAAAGTACAGTGACAACGAAACAGGCCTCGAGATGACAGCCCTCTCAGAGTCGAAGTCTAGGCGAACGTCGAAACAAGGTAGTGGGCTAAGCAGTGGATTGCGGAAGACTTCAAAAGCAAGACACAGTCATCAGACAATGTGGCGGCACGATATCACGAGCGAAGTACGAACCGAGATTGGGAGTGGTAGCGATAGTGTGCGGAATCTGACAGAAGGAGTCATGGTGAACACGGATTTTGAAGTTTCCTACGACGATAAGCATACTTCACGGGCTGATTCGATGGGTTCTACGGAAGGAGCGTATCGGTTGCAGGGTAGTTAGATGTTCTTTTGTTAGTTGTGATTAATTTTATGTGTATTTTCCATGATATGATCTACAAGGTACACACAAGGATCGCCTCAAAGCTCAAACACGCCAAGATTGTGCCGTGTATGCGTGGTAGAGCATCATGCTAGCCAGTCCCTTAAATACACTAACCTGTTCTAGAACCCTGTTGGTGTTGTACTGTCAGTCAGCACCAAGGCCGTGGTCGTGGCGTTTACGTGTCAATGAAACAGACGATCAACCGCATGCATTCATGCACTGTCCTGTCACCGAAGAAAGATCACGGTTGGAGCGGACGCAAAAGAAAGGAAAGGACCCGAAAATATGGAAAGGGGATACGTAACTGAGCCATGGCTCGGCAAATCACCCGAATAATATTAAAAGAGGAGCCATCCTCCAGGGACTTGGAGGTGACATCTCATCTGCCAGTTCTGCAATTATCTCGAGTTATCTCTGACCCACCAGCTTAGCCTTGTTACCGTGTCACGGAACATAAAGGCCGGGATTGGCTTGACGGGCCGCTTTAGTTTGTGTACCCAGCAATTTTCATATTCTCGCCAGCCCAGCTCCCGCTGTTTTACGGTGTGGCTTGCTTCAGCTGCTGTGTGCTAATGCAGTTGAACTAAGAAGGTGATGAGAAAACGGTAAAATATCAGAAACTGACAAAAGATATCTTTCTATTTGCGAAATTGGTACGAGAATGTTTAATGTTACATGGTGACAGTGCGAGGGTGTCGTTACGCCAACAGAGTTTAATTGTTATGAGTGCCGAGAACCATTTTCTTTCTCGTATTCGATTGGCTCCTCATTATCTTGATTCCTCATCATCTTGAATTTACTTATGCAGGCCTGGTCTTGGGGGGCTGGTGCGGTGAATATTCCGCTCAACAGAGCATTAAATCGGTACGTAACAGTGATTCAAAGCTCCACAGAATCTATCAACAGCCACTGAGAACCTTTAATTGACATGGGGAGACTTTGTTGATCCCTGCTGTTGCTTGTGACGTGGTCGCTATTCTCATTGTGGAAATGTCGGCGAAACAGATGCTCGCCCTTGCACAGCTACAAGACAAAATGATTCCATTCTCAAAGCTACAAAGCAAAATGATTCCATTCTTACATCTGGGCTTCCTTCTTGTAACTAGTTGTGTACATATCTATCACCTGCCGAGGCTCAAACTGTCCTCTGTGCAAAGTTCATGTTGATCCCAGCCACTACAGAGACAAACTCCGATTGCGGAGTAGTCAAGCGGTACATAATACCTTGCTCGTCAAATCTTTTCTCCAACAAGGTTCCGGTTCAACGCACAGATCACTAACAGACAGTGATTTAGTGCCTGTTCTGGTTACCATTTCTCCCTGTCGCTTCACGTCGCGAATGGTCAATATTGGGCGGTTTCACATCAATTTTATTCCCGTCGATTATTCTTTGGTTATCACAATTAGACTCAAAAGGTTTCCATTATGAGCGACATCCCTGATGAGCCCGATCGCAATGAAGCAGCGCCTTTGTTAGCTGACTCTGAGGGCGGAAATACAGGAGAATGGCCTACGAATAACTGGTGGACTGAGCTGTCGCTCATCGCGCGCTACACTATCCCTCTAGTGGCCACTTACCTACTGCAGTACTCTTTCAGTGTCATCACCACCACGGCAGCTGGTCACCTCAGTCCCGATGATCTCGCCGCCTCCGCCATCGGTGTCACCACCATGACCATCGGCGGCCTTGCTCTCTATGAAGGAATGGCCACAGCTCTCGACACTCTTTGCGCACAAGCCTATGGAAGTGGAAACAAGACTGGTGTTGGACTGCACGTCCAACGCATGTTGCTCTTGATGACAATTGTCACCGTCCCGGTCGCCATCTTTTGGATAAGCTCTCCGGCCTTTCTGACTCTTGTACTCCGACAAGACGAACTTGCTGCCAAAGCCGGTTCATTTCTGCGCGTCAGTATTATTGGCATCCCTGGATACGCTTCATTTGAGGCACTGAAGCGCTTCCTGCAAGCACAAGGCGACTTCAACACTGCCATGCTTGTCTTGGTAGTTTGTGCCCCTGTGAATGCCCTCCTCAGCTGGCTATTCGCGTTCCGTCTCGACATGGGACTTGAAGGAGCTGCTCTAGGAGCCGCCGTCGCCAACACTCTCCGACCAATCCTTCTTCTACTGTGTATCTTCTTCAAAAAGTCCACGCACCAGTGTTGGCCCGGTTTTACAACTCGCGCTTTCCAGGATTGGGGCCCGATGGTACGGCTGTCAGTGGCAGGATCGGCTGTCACATTGGCTGAGTGGGCCGCCTTTGAGATCATCACTGTTAGCACTTCGTACATGGGCACGATACACCTTGCTGCCCAGACGATCTTGACCACAACATCGATTGTGATGTGGCACATCCCTTTCTCACTTGGCGTTGCAGTCAGTACGAGGATCGGGCATCTGATCGGCGGGGGACATGTCCTAGTTGCGCGTCGTGTCACTATTCTTTATGGTATCTTGTTCGTGGCTCTTGGTACTCTAAATGGTACGATTTTGCTGTCACTCAGGAACTACATTGGTCCATTCTACACAGACGATGACGCTGTGCGCCGCGTTGTGGCAGATACAATGTTCGCAGTCGCAGCTTACCAGGTTGTCGACTCGGTTATTTGTGGATGCAACGGGGTTCTCAGAGGTTTAGCAAAGCAGTCAGTCGCCGCGTGGGTTGTTTTCATTGTCAACTACATGGCTGCTGTCCCATTTGCTGTGTGGCTGGAACTGGGACCCTTGCACTTCGGGCTGAAAGGTGTATGGTCTGGAATCATAGGAGGTTGTGCCATCATTGCCACCATTGAGATTGTGTACATGATCAGAGTGGACTGGAGAAAGTCCGCTGAGGTAGTCAAATCTAGGGAAGACTAGAAGGGTTCTGAGATGGGTTGCCGCGGCTCAACCTTGATTCATTACCTCATTGCCAATTAGTATGCCCTCAAATTATATAATTGGTGGTCATGCCATTACACAGTCCAACATTGGCAACGGTTTGGATATTATAGTGTTGAATATCTACAGGAGAAGCCCTCTTTCCAAACCTGGCAAGTTGCGCATTGTGAGCTTCCAGAAAGTGCATCAGAAAGGTCACCTCTGGGGCGGGTTACGGGAATATTTTCAGCCTCGAGTAGTGCTTTCCAATACACATTCATGCCTATCAAGACGCAAATGGTCGCTCCTGTAGCCATTAGAAATCATTGCAAAAGCAATTGAGGAAATTCATTTCCACAGTTACCCTTATTGCCCTACTCAGGCTAGGGATTGGCAATTGACTGGCTGAGAAATCCAGAGGCAGGATGTTTGGTAACCGACATGCTGAGACAATTCCATCCTTCCTTACGCTGGGACGGTTCCTTGCATACATTGTGGCTAGATGACCAGGAGCATCGTCTCCAAGGCAAGGGAGTGCGTATTGATGCTAAGCAATATTTCCCAGCGGCGTTTTGACCAATTCGGGTGTTATGTCTCACCTTATGGTAAAATCTTCCATTGGAAGAACACAATCCAGATCTTTTTCGTAAATTTTGGCGTTTATCATTACAGTTGCCCTTGCTCCTTGTAATACCCTAACAATATGAGTCCTGTCTCAATGGCCAACAACATCATGCACAACACAACCAACACTCAGATAATCTGCCGAGTTATCAACTCGTCAGTTTCCCGGTGGATCTCAGGGGAAATCTTATCTCACTTGCATTTTTTATTCTCGCATCATGAAGCGTCACATTGCAGCGTTTGCGCTGCTCGGCAGCATTTCAAGCACAGTTGCTGCGTCTGCCAACCTCGGCGATAGTTGCATATGGGGACCAAGAACCTGGCACATACTGTATCACCCACCTGTCCACATACCTAGCCCCCATTTCTATGGGCACAGAGATTCCAGAGCCTTCCCAAAACTCCACCGAGCCTGCACAAACAACTTCGACGGATTTTGATAAACCAGGTCGCTTCTCAACGGACATAGAACCAAGTTTAGTCAGTTCCTTAAGAGCTCTTCTTCTGTAGGCGAGTTGCCTACTTCGAGCTCACCTGCATCTACTACCGATGAAGTTTCTTTCTCTTCCTCCACTCTACCTCTATCGACTGAATCGTCGTCCTTGACAGAAACGTCTGATGTTTCAACTATTATTACAACTTCGTTAGAGTCGACTACAGAGGTACCAACTACCACCACTTCTATAGAAACAACAACAACGACTGCAGATGAAATCATCATCACAAACGCTATTGGCAATGGCAGGTTCGCTATGCCAAATCTCAACTCCTTTGGGGATATCATGGGCTTGAAAGGAAGGGCCTTGCCGAACATCGTGATGGTGACTGCTACAAGGGAGATGAAGGAACTGATGATGAAGGCGTTGTCCTGAAGACAGCCGACGACAGGAAGAGAGATGCAGATTCCTTTGCCGGTATATCTCAGATGCTCACATCTTTGAGTCCTAGCAGGACCGTCCTTTATACTCTACAGTTCTACTACGCTGTGATTGGTGTTGGACCTAGCCAGGCATGTACTATTGATGCATACCTTGGAACTCGCCAAGCCTATTCACAAAAGCTTTTCACCGGTGACGGTGGGGGCGCATCGTGGAGCAGAGCACTCACTGCCGTCAGAGCCGACACCGAAAGCGCCAGCTTGAGCATTTCTATATCTTGTTCTGGACGCGGAGTGACAATGGTTTACGTTGACTCAGTCTTCTTCTCAAACCAAGTCACAACAGATAACATTGACGCCCATCGGCTTGAGTTTGGAGATGCCGATGTTGCCCCTCAGCAAAGTACAATCGAAAACACTCCGACTACTGTCTCCCAAACTACAACTGCATCCGCAATCCCCCCAGAAGTTTGTAACTATACTCATGGCGAAGAATGTCAATTCGATAGTCAGAAAAACGTGCCTGATGCGCTGTGTGTGTACGAGGGCTTCTTTACCGGGGACACATGGAAAGAGTCACGAACAGATTACCCACACCAGGATAACAGAGAGCAGTGCATAGCTATCTGCAGGTCGTTCACTGCCTGCCGGGCCAGTGCATATTTTGGAAATGAGAACCGATGTCTATCCACCACCGCCCTTATAACCGAAAACGATTTCATAACCTATGATGAGGGCGAATTCTGGAAATAAGCGTCATGGGCAGATCAACGCTGTTGGACTTGCCCAGACTGCATTGACGAGTCTGTCCCCAACATGCCTGCTGAGAAGTGTTCTTATAGTCAAGGCGACGTCTGCACCCGCCATGCAGCCCCAGCGGGCATTGTCTGTAACACGGCGGGTTGGATGTCAGGAGGATACATTTCTGGCGAATATTTCGTCGATCAATATCCTGACCAGTCATCACCGGAAGCTTGTGCGGCTATTTGCCGTGCCCTGTTTTCTTGCAAGGGCTCTTCGTTCAAGGGCGGTATATGCACGTTCGCTACTGCTGTACTTTCTACAACAGACAGTCCATTTCCACTTGTATTTGACATGGACCCGTCATTCAATTCCGTCTGGGAGATTCCGAATGTTTTGTTGCCCCGGCTGCACTGACTAAGAATAACTGTTTATTGTGTCAACTTTCGGTTTGACCACCGTCTCTTCAAGCAGATTATCTGCTATGTTTCCCTTCCCTTCTTTAGAATTCAACCGTTGCTCGGTTTTCTTTCCTTCCTTGTGTTTCCATTAAATATCTCAATTTAATTGTAACTCTTCTGTGCAAATAAACATACAGCGTCAACTACAGTGAAACACTAATATCTAGTAGTGACGGAGTGAACCATTCACAACTCTCTAAACAACCACGTTAAAACGTGTTCATAATCTCAGGCTAATCCTTCATATAGTGCATTTTCCTTCATCAAGTCGTTGCAATTATGGGTTCAATTGACGTGATCTTGTCTGGCTTGTGATTGGACAATTCGGGGCTATATCCAGGGAGGATGAGTCTTCCCCTCATTTCTGGTGATTCAACATCTCTCCTTTACAACTCACCCTGAAAGTACCAGAAACCGCTACCATGACATCTATACTAGACCATATCGTTATTTTGGTGTCGTACCAGACGCTTCAAAAGCTTCCCAAGCTCCTTGAGCACGATCTCAACGTGATCGGTGCGTTCCATTGTTCTTGACCTGATTGAGTTGAACTTACACGGATCCAGATGGAGGTACCCATGCAGATGGCCGCACAGTCAACAAGCTCGTCATATTCTCTGACGGTGTTTATATCGAGCTCATAGCGTTTCAAGAAGGCCTTGATCCTGAAGAGCGAAAGAAGCATAGATGGGGAGAGTTGGAAGAGAACACTATCGTCGACTGGGCCTATACTCTTCCTGATGAGAAAGACTTCGGTACCATACAAGATCGAGTGAAACAATCCACTTCCGAAGTGACCTATCACGACCCAGTCCCTGGGGGCCGTCTCAGACCTGATGGGGTCCAATTGAAGTGGTCCGTAGCATCTGCCTACACTGTTTCAGGCCAGGCTTTACAACCTGGAAAGGTACCTTTCTGGTGCCTCGACCGCACTGAACGAAAGCTACGGGTTCCATACCAAAACGATAACGGCTCTCAACCTTCTTACACTAATCACCCTTCAGGAGCCATTGGTGTCTCTACAGTCTCTGTCTTGGTGCCTCAAACAGAGCGCGATACTATTGCTCAAGTCTACAATGGTATACATGGTTCAAAGGCGGAAGAAGAGACTTGGCATTTTACCGTCCACTCAGGATCAACTCAGGGTAAACATCTTCTGAAGCTGGACAACAGTCAAGATGGACAACGACGCATTCATCTAACCCTTCTTGGTCATCATGGCAGTCCTAGTAGCATCGAAATTGTGCCAGGTTTGGTCGTGGGAATTGATTCTAGCATATAGTGAACATTGGCGATATATTCAGTCTATTATTACCCTCGAGAGCCGTTAGCCGTCTTGGCCATGTAGAAAGGTTTTAAGATAAAGATAAAGTGTCGGTCCTTGCTCGCTTGTCAGGGTGGATGTGGGGTTCTACAGTGTTTCAAGGTTCAGAACACATGTATTTTATTTCCATTTGAACAGCTTAATGAAACATGGCTCAGTGAATGCAGGGGCACGGGGCAGTCGTTTATCAAATTGTGTCTCTAGAGCAATGGTCAGTCGTGAAAGGATGCATGTGAATATCTGCCAAGGCCATGCTCTTGGCTTCGATGTAACGTTCCTCGTATTGGAAATTACATTCCAAACGGGGTTGGTCATGTCTTGAAGTGAGCCTGTGCCGCACGATTTTAGAAGACTAGGCAGGGTCGGTTAAAGACGCTGTGATATTTTCATCACGTAACCCAGCCCTGCTTACAGGGGCCAACCAACAAACCGCCGAAGTTCTTTTCCGTGTCTCCCGATTCTCAAAATCACGGTAACATTTTTCAACAATGGACAGCTGCTAAAACTTCAAGATAAAACTCATATCTCTCCTGATGCCAAGTTCAAACGTAGAGGGTGCCCGGCTGTACCAAGATGGCCAGCCACATGTGTCTGTGTACGGTCTGACCAGTCATCATCCCTGCAGCATGGCTCGAAATGGTAGAGTAAGCCCAATGAGAATCCACAAAGGGTCCAATAAAGCCCCGTTATCGTCTTGAACCAACAACTCCAAACAGGCCCTTCGGTTATTTCCTCAGGTGTGTCGATTTGCTTGTGCCGCTTAGCGATTATGTCAGAAGAACAAGATAATTGGCATAGCCCCTGACACTATTATAAACATGTCAGATACCTTGAAAAAGGAACCTTAGTTCACTTTGCCTCCTTTTCTCGACAGATCTCCCGCAATCATCAAAACTCGGATACCGAACCGAGTGACAACACCAGGCGACCCACCCATTCAGTACACTATCACTACTGCAACATATTTCTACACACTCTTCTCTCAACATGGACGCCCATTCTTTTGACCGACTCGGCTCACGAAGAAGTATCATGGTTGTCATGTCTATTCTCGTCATGCTCGGTGTATCGATACATGTCTATGCTCTTCTCTTCTTGCCATCCTACAAGTTACCTAGCATAACTTCGACACAGGAATATTTTACATCGATCGAAATGAGAAGCGAGAGATAAGACAACAAATATAAGCACAGTCATTATGGCAGTCCAGAATCTAACTATGCTCAAGGGAGGGGAGAGTGTGGCAGCTGTCGAAGGGGATCCGGAATATCACCAACAAAGGGGGACAGCTGCCAAGGTTCACAGTACCAAGACACTTCCGTTCCACGTCAAATCCTCCAACTATCAACATTCAATATCTCGAAGCCCTACCACCCTCCTAGAGCTATATCCACGGCAACTATCGTCAAATCGTCTACAGAAGTGATTCGCTTAAACAAATCGCTGCTGGGATTCAAGCCACAACTATCAGTCGCGCGTGGTATTGTCACCATACCACAAACCACATATCATCCCTATGCTTCCAAGGAGTCCCTGGACTGAACACTCTTTTCCCCTTTGGCGGTTTAATGGATGGTTCAGTTAAACAAGGAAAAGCAATTAAAAATAATTATGCGAAATGGCAGGCATGGCTTCCTTATCAGAGCGATGCCAATCGGAAATCCAATACATTACACGAACCCACGATGCATCTCATACCGACATCGAGTACTTTCATTAAATATTATGAAGAGCCTACGTGGTGCCGCTTTCTGATCTCGAGCCCACACTTCTGATACTTGATATATCCCAAAATCCATGAAAAGCACCCAGCTCTGGATCATATAAACCAGAACGACCCGACCTTCGAAACTCCTGTTTCTTTAATTGGGACTGAGTCCTTACTATTGGATGTGGTCCGACGTTTGATAGACTTATTGGCGCCCGAACTGATTCTTCTGTCGTTGAGAGTCCAGGAAGGAAGTGGCGGAAAATGGGCCGAAGCATGGGCAGACAAGCTGTATTTCCTGTCAGCTCTTGACACTATGGTGAAAAAAGATTCCTTCATACCTGAGAAGACTGCCATGTTAGTTTCTACAGTCGACCACATCATATTTGCCGCCATGTCTTTGGGGATATCGTCGGTTCGAGGATTGTATAGTTTTGAATGCACCAACACAAATATTGACGCAATGCAGACTCTTTTCAGAAGTTAGTACCAATCCCAATACGTACGTTAGATTATCAGACATACATAGTTCCAGAGGTGAAAAGGCCGACCACGGCAAGTTTTTGTGACAAGGGCAAGGTCATCTTCATGACTTCGATAACTGGTAAGATCAAGATGATGCAATCCATCGTGGTGTGTGCTAGAATCGTGGCAAAGAAGAAATTTGCCTCGTTGAAGGGACATTTCGCTCCTTGTAGATCCTTATTCCAATATGCTTGAACTGGAACGCAGTGGAATATGACCATAAACGTGCGAATCGTAATCCAAATGCTCACAGCAACGAGAAGACCGATAATCGCATATCGAATCGATGTATGCTGAAAAACACGCCAGTAGAAACACAAGATAGAAAGCTTGCAAACGGCGATGGATGAGGCGTATAGGAGTTCGCAGATCCATAGTAAAAGTCGCGATCGGTCCTGGATGTGTATGGCTTCGGCTGGGTCTGATATGGTGCTGAGCGATAGTCCAAGCTTGAAGCTATGGGTCCCTAGAATATCCATCATAAGCGAACGTGGTCAAGCAGGTGGGTATCTTGAGAATGTTGTGCATACAGTAAACGATGACGGAACAATAACTCGTAATGAAGAACTACAGATAAATCATGAGCACGTACGCAGGTTGGGATTAGATGGAATATGCATACCAAGGCAACAATAGCAAAATAATCATCGAACCATAGCTTCGTCTTCATCATGCCTCGGGCTTTAATTCTCATTGAAAGGGCCAGGAAAGCTATGATCCAGGTAATGCTGATCGCTGCATAGATATCGGGCTGAAGCCCGGCCATGACGTTAAGGTTCGAGCTGCAAGGTTAGAGAAGAGTTTGCAACAAGCATTTTGATCCGAAACAGCGGCTGTTTTTGCAGCCTTGACCCTGGACTCGAACAGTGAGAAGAAAAATAGGAATTGTTGCTCTGTTGATGCTGCAAGACAACAGGCGGGGGCAAAAGAGACATGAATTAGTGGAGGGGATCAGCTAGCTAATGAATGGTCAGCGCAGTTTTTTCTCGCGAGCCAAGACTGATCCTCTGACCAAGATTTCAGTCCAAGGTGACATCCTTCGTGGATAGAAAATCCGGGGTTAGTATCTCGGGATCCGCAAAAAGACGGGTTTGCAATCGAGGATGGTTTAGCTCACATCGGACTGATACCGATGACACTTTGCAGCAGCAAGAACAGCAAGAGTTATTCGATGAATAGAGAGGTCTAGACTTGGAGATCTTTACAATAATTAGACTGGCTATGTTGGGAAAACTGAAGGGTATCTGAGTTCACATTAATTGCATCGTGGCTTGTCAAATATCTCTTCAATTGGGTGCCAGGCTCGCTTGAGATATGAGCATAAGAGCCCCTCTCTCAAAAAACATCGGAGCTCGAGCCGTGATGGACCGGCTTCCTCATAAATCGCTATCACAGTCGTGGGTCTCGGAGCTAAGACTTTTGCCCGCTTGATAACCTCAAGCTAAATTAGAGACTATTCCCATCGAGGACAAGGTCATGGGATTTGACTTGGTCCCGTTGCTAATTTTCCATCTGCACATCATCACCAAACGCTCAGATTGATAACCGCTGGCACTTTGAACAGTCTGTGCGTAGATTCTCTCTTCCTATTTATCATGTGTCTTCAGCTGAGGACTACGGGTCATGACGTTGGTGTTTTCTCAAGTCTTGATCACGAGTCACCTTTCCCCTTTGTTAAATGGCCTTTCTCGATGTTTAATGAGGCGTTGGACTGGAATGTGGATTCACAACAAACCCATGATTACAGACGATATGATTCGTCGTTTAGCGAGTCTGTACCTCGTTGAAGGACATACCCTAGACTGCAATGCTATGGAAATGTGTTTTCCATTGAGCATGGTAATCAGCTTACTATGTGCAGTAAAAATAATGTTAGAGATAAGTAAACATCTTCGAGTATGTTGTCTTCGGACTTAATAATGTTGATCAACCTGAGAACAAGCGTTTGGATCACGACACGATGTTTATGTGTCAGGTGGCCCAGCTGTCTCAACATGGTTCAAGGCACAGCTCCGACCCCAATAACAAACGACAATGTCTGGTATGTTACCCATGACTCAAGAAATAAAAGGACCAATCACTTGCTGGCATCTTAAACAGAGCATTTAAAAAGATTAAAATTCTCGCACCCAAAGCAAATAGACTGAGTACCTACTGTGTATTCTTACCAAACTGTTTGCCATAAGTTAGTAGGAATCGCCGGCTATACTGTACGCTGATCGAATCTGGCCCCGCAACGCGTGTACAAATGCTGATACGATCGGTTGCTGTAGCCTCTGTAGCACAAATTGCTCACAGCCTTCTTTTCTCGCCTCTCGCATGCATCGGCGAAACGCTCTGATCCTGATCGTTTACAGAACTGAACCCGAATATCACATGCTTACACACATTATTAGTCACATTTACAATGGATTGGCAAGAACGACAGGCCTCAGAGCCGCATAAACTCGTCAACAAGGGCCAATCGCATGCTTCGAGGTGTTGCATGTCCTGCATGAACGGGCCTTGAAACCCCTTCGGGAATAACATCCAAGGAATCACACTGGGCGACGTAAACATGTCGGATTCTGAGACAGATTTTCGCTGCATCCCATTGAGGAAGTCGCGTGATTGCAGCCTTTCAGGAAAGGAAACATATTAAAAACCTGGCTGGCCCCCAAGCTTATAGCCCCGGTGAATGATACGAAGTCATGCAACCGCCCACCATGATTTTCCCAACCCTTTCGCTAGACTCTGTCGAGTCGCTAGCAATTTTATTCTTTCTGGGAGTATTTTCCCATGTTTTCGCTCTTCGCAAAGGCGAATGGGACATGTGGACGATGACATTCATATGCACTTGGATAACATATCAAGCTATCACACCATGCGCACTGAACCAGCTGAGGCATATGGCGTACTTTGATGCGATGATTCTCGCCAACAAATGGCTATTCTCATTTCTTCTTGGTATGACAAGCAGCATCCTGATTTACCGAGGTTTCTTCCACCGTCTCAACAGATTTCCTGGACCATTTGTGGCACGGCTCTCAAATGTATATGCATCTTGGTTAGCAATCAAGGAAGAGCACATGTATCTCGAGGTTCAGAAACTGCATCAGAAATATGGCGATATTGTCAGAATTGGTAAGTCAGCACTGTGAGACACTAAAGTACATCTGACTGAACGCTGCCAGGTCCCCAAGAACTCTCCATCGCAACGCCAAGCGCATTCCGTATCCTTCACGCCAACAATTCGCCCATTGTCAAGGGTCCGTTTTATAATGTTGCCCGACCCTGTGTAAACCTTCTTGCCGACAGGAACAAGAAAAGTCATGCTCAGCGAAGAAAGACTTGGGATAAGGCCTTCACTGCAAAAGGTACAATATCATCAGAGATTCGCTGGCCTTTTACTAATCTTGAACAGCTCTGAGAGATTACGAGCCACGAGTAGTCAGATATACGAAACAACTAACCGACCAGATCGAGAAGACAAAGGGAAATCCTATCAACATTGGCGCTTGGATCAACTTTTACACATTTGATATAGTAGGCGATCTTGCTTTCGGCACAAGCTTCAACTATCTGGTCAATGGTGTGAAGGATAAATTCTTGAGAGACTCACATGACAGTCAGGTTCTCATGGGTTACTTTCGCCAATGTACCTGGCTCTTCGAGGTATTCAAGGAAACACCCTTGCTGAACAATTCATGGCTGTCGTTTCAGTCGTGGTTAAAACAAAAGGTGGAAACCAGACGACAGGTAAGTGATATCTCAAGTGAAAGACTGATCTGACTCTTTACAGAACAAACCATCGGAACCCGATGTTCTCTCCTGGATCCTGGAGGAATATGATTCTATTGAAAATCCTACAAAGGACGACTACCAGAGACTTTGTGGTGACGCCCATCTCATTGCTGTTGCAGGAAGGTAAGGTTACAGATATTTATCTTTGAAGGGTAATATCGGTACTGACATGCAATTAGTGACACCACATCAGCAGCCACCTCTGTTCTTTTACACCAACTTACTCTTCACCCTAACGTCTTGAAGAAGCTACAAGCAGAGATCGACGAATACCAGGCCAATTATGAAAAGCCGGACCATTTTTCTATGACCAAGCTCCAGTACCTCCAGGCATGCATTGACGAATCCCTTCGCCTCCACCCAGTCATTATGTCTGGCCTTCAGAGAATGACGCCACCTGAAGGAATGCAGATCGATGATGTCTTTATTCCCGGAGACACCATCTTCCACGCTCCTTCCTATACTATTTATCGAGGTATGCGTATGTCCTTTCTCTTGTCTGGCAAAGCACTAATATTCATGTAGATGAACGATGCTTTGTACGCCCCCTTGAGTTCATCCCCGAGAGATGGACGACACAGCCTGAACTGATCATCGACTCGACTGTTTATGCCCCCTTCTCTACTGGTAAGATCACCAGACAAATTACTATTAAAAGTTCCATCTAACTATGATAGGCCGTGGCGCATGTGCTGGAAAGCAGTTGGGTCTCATGGAAATGCGGTACGTTCTCACAGAGATTCTTTCCCAGTACAACATGTCGTTCACACCCGGGGCAAACCCAGAAGCTTTTATCGATGGCTTGAGAGACTGTTTTACACTGGAGCTCCCGGAGCTAAATATGATCTTCACCCCGAGAGGCGAGAAGGAACATCGGACAATCCCATCTTAAATCATGTCTTGCGGAGCATATTTGAGGTATGGCATGGAGGATTTCATTTAGTAGTAATAAGGACCCTCAGCTATTCTGAGGAGTCACTCCTTGTCTGCGTGCCCAATTTGAAACAAAAATTTTCTCCCTCTTCTTTCAAGTCAACCATATCAAGTAGTGTCATCCATACCAAGCTGAGAGCTTGCAAATTTACTTGCCGCAGATTGCGGCACCATCTCTCCAATTTGTAACATCAAAGTCAGGATATGGGTAGGCAGTAATCTCAAGGAGCTGCTCCAATGGAGCAATCTTCCCATGAGAAGGGAAGACTCTGTGAAGTTGTTAGTTATGCCAAACACGAGCCTAAAGTCACGCGACGTACATTGTATGTCGGGGCAGACCATCCGAGACAATCTGGTCTAACCACTGTCTCATCTGGCTCTGGCTTGAAAGCTCAGCATCGAGCCCAGCCTCCCAAGAATCGGCTTCAAATGCCACCACTGGCGAGTCAGCAGAAGCACATCGCTCCGTAACAACGACGTATGTCCAATCAGATGCATGCGACGGTTGATCCTCCCAGTTGAACCAGGCCGCGATCTTGTCGTCGTTATGCATATAAGGATGGGTTTCACTATGATTTTGTAAGATAAGTCTTGTGGGTTAAGTGAGAAGGTCCTTACTTGAATGTGACAAACTCAGCACCTAGGACGCTAGACCAATACTTTACAGCGATCTCAGGGATGATCAACTTGACACCAGCTTTGACAAAGTCGGGAACTCCACCAGAGTGGTCACGATGATGGTGCGAAGGCTGTGGACATGAGTACTATTCACGATAGGAGTATTGTTTGATACGTACCGCAACAAAAGTGATTGGTTTCTTGAGATTATCCGATACCCATTGCATGATGGTCTCACTCCATCCAGGTGGAGCATCGCAAAGAATCACTTCTTTCTTAAACTCAATGATGACCATCTTGAACCCAAGGTCATCCCTGTCGTTGAGAACAAGCCAGTGAACTTGAGAAAGACCGCGAACTGGGTTTTCCGTTCTAACGACCTTCAAAGGTTGTGGAGCGACACCAGATCCGAGCATACTCGAGCTATAATCAGTCACAAGACCGTTGGAGAAAATGGAAGACTTGGCAGGTGGAGTCTTTGGTCCCAAGCTTTGGTTTTCAGGAATACCATCGAAGTAGCCAGCGGGAAAGTCAGGATTGAGAGTAACTTCTTCGATAAGAAAGTCTTCTAGGACTGCGCTGAGACGCTGCGTGGTCGAGTTGTAGATGGTTTGGATAAAGTGGGGGAATTTGATGCCTTGGACTTCCTTATAGTTGGAGAGATACAAATCCTTGGTAGCGTTGCCGTAAATAGGATGACTCTCAATCGTGCGTACGATGTATGGCAAGTTTGACTTCGAATCCATGATTACTGTAATGCCACGTTGAATGTCTTGGACTTTGAAGGATCAGCAGTGTGTTGAAGAGAGACGGGGAGGAACAAGTATACCGGCTCGAAAATAGACTCCATTGATCTCTTCGTTGCTTACGGATACTGAAGTGGTGTTCCTTATCTTTGAGCATGTCAGCCGTTCTTCATCCCCAACTATTTCTGTGTTCGTCACACTGCGACTTACGCGATATATGAGATGAGGAGACAGCATTCGAGCCTCAGTTACAAGGTTGTGAGCAAAAGCAGCTTTGATTGTCAGATGTTTGAGGTTTTTGGATGCAGGGAATGCGCTCTAACCATCGGTGTAGCCAAATGTGACATTCTCTGGAAGATGAATCATGTTGTTTCCGTTGACATAGCAAGCGAAGCCATCTACTCCATCATGCACAACAAGCGAAAAGTCAACTGGTTTGAGATCAGGTGAACCCCAAGACCACGAGTCTGAATAAAATAACGTCAACACGGGCTTCCAGCCATGGGGTGAGAGAACTGACTTGATGGAGTCGCATGACGGTCAATTCTCTGTTGGAAATCCTCTGCATCAAGCTTATAAGAGATGTTCTGAGACCCAGATGTCATGACCGATGTGTCGGCTTTCATTAGCTGGTAGCTTTGCATCAGCGATCGGGATCGGTAGATTCTATCTCCGTAAGTACGGCCGAATTTCCAATCTGGGTTTGAGGTCTAACCTTGGTGCATGAAAAGTTATCCCTTTGAGTTGACTAATCGGACCGGTACCACCGAGGGCGTCAAGGGCTGCATCCAAAACTTGTTGAGCTGTTGGTCCGACGACGAGTTGTGCGTGGACGAATGTTGTTGCAACAAGACCCAGAAGGGCCAGACTGAACCTGGACGCTCTCATGATGCGTACAGAATGGGAAAGACGACGTGAGATTTGGGTAACAAGTTAACGTATTGGGACAATGTCAGATCAACACTATGTTGCTGGTTCTCCGCACTGGACACAAACACAAAGTTGGGTGTTGGGTGCCTAGAGCAAATGAGAGTGTGGAACTTCGACTCTCCATGGAGGGAAAGCAGGAAATTTATGTTTGAACACGTAGACATAGAATAAGGTTGTTGGGACATATTGAACTTTTGGGTACAGACGTGGCGGCCAGTCAAGTTGTCCAACTCTTCGGTCAATCACTCTTTCAGCCACGACAACAAACACGAAATCCCCACTATTATTTGAGAATTAAATAATTGAAAATCTTAGGAGCTAGATATTAGTAAGGTGGAAGCACCCTGTCTAATGGGTTCAGAAATGGTATTGGTGGATGTCTTGAATCC